>NC_052109.1:3836441-3872604 GCF_012273895.1 Zerene cesonia
ATAAATATCGATAAAAATTATGTATTATTAATCAAACATATGAACGTATAAATCACGCGGCCGGATCTCGTACTATTAGAGTTTGCTGACAAACAAACTTAAATTCAAAAGAGATTTGTATTTTTTTATAATACGAATTCAGCAAGGTTTTTGACGGACAGTTGACTGCTAAGAGGGTCGATCGAAATCGGAATCCATACAGTTCACATTAGTTAGCTGTAATTTAAATTGAATATGCCTAATGGATTTACAGCAATTAAAATTACCACATTTGCTACTTTAAGTCACCCGTATATCTATATAAAAACAAGTTTGCGTATAAATATAATTTTCCCAGTAGGTAAATAATATTCAGAATAAGACGTCCACATTGATATATAGGGAGCTATACAGAAACCGACACTGGAGTCGGTGACAAAACGCGCGTGACGTGTTGACATATGCAAAATTACATTATCTTGGTTGCAAGCTGCCACAGCAACGGTAATTATTTTAGCGCTCAAGATCCAATCCTCACTAATATTATATATGGGAAAGTTTGTTTATTTGGTTATCTTTCACGTCGCAATGGGGCTATTTTATGAAATGATTTTTGAGACTGGGTATAGATAGATAGTGATAGTGAGGTTTTGTTTTTTCGCGGTGATACATTTTAATGCTTAATATCTTAAAAGAAGTTGAGCATCACAAACTTAACTATTTAAAAGGAACATTACATTTATGTGTATATTATAAACTTCGCCCAGACTGCGCTATGTCACTCATTGAAGTTGCAGCTTTCCACTCATTGAATTTTTGAAATCGATCCAGCAGTTATTGCGTGAAACCGTTAGAAACATACAAAAATGCATAAGTTTCTTCTTTATAATATCAACGTAGATATATATATTGATACACAAATATATAAAAGCTTATTCCGCATTGAGACGTAATCCGTATAATAAATTATTTTCAGACGTTAATCTCTACTAAACCATTTCACGTGTATTTTCATTGAAACATATTATTTCCTTGTACGCAATGTAAGCTACCTTATGAGTTTATTTAATTTCCTGGCGTTTGCCTTGTTGAATAATGCTGTTGAAATATGATTATGCCAACATAATCATACGCCTCCGAAGGCTCTTCAAACCTTTACACTTTGCTTAAAGAACTAGCTAATCACCGCTTTCTCAATTAACATGAGTAGCTACTATGTAAAAATACTTTCAAACACTAAAACAAATTATGTGTAATAAAGCATTACATTTATTTCTTAGAAATATAACAAATAGAATCACTTATAGATTCCAGAAATCCCGTTAGTCTATTATCTTCTCCATTATGTAAGACTATCCTTGGTTCCAGCTCTCCGATTCCCAGACTGTAGACTTCATAACAAATATGCTAAAGATGCCGATGCGTTTTCTCTAAGTCGAAACAAATTTAAGTTCGTGGTTCAGTTGCCCAAATTTTTGGGTGGGTGGCCCAAATTGGTGGTTAGATTTAATCTAATTTGTATTTTCTTTTTCTTTTATTTTTCACAACATAAAATAACGTCATAATGTTATTTTTTTCATGTGGTGTTTACCTCCAAAAATTGTACGCTTAGCATTGAGATTGATTATCATACTTTTTTATCTGTGTAACAATTACTGGTAAACCTTTAAATAAATAAATATTTAAATGGAACTTACAACCGTGTTAACTTGATTTGCGTTGTACCTACATAAAAAAACAAACAAATTGGTTTAAATAAAGTACATATCGGTCCCTTTGTGGGGCATGAGGCCAACAATTTAGCAACTGTATGTACTAAGTTAAGGTATTTGGTTACTAGATTCTCCAATTATAAACTATCAACATATATCATATACCATAGTATCACCATTAATAAGATATTAGAAAAAAGCATACATATATATCCCCCTTCTATCTAGACACTAGTGCAAATAATAGTTTGTCGAAACTGCCTGTAACGATCGGTCTCGAACCGGAGATGTCAAACCCAGCAGTCAAATATCAGAATGCGTCATGATCTATTACAATATGTCCAACAGTAAATCACTTTTGTTAAATCATACTGAATCTGTATGTGGTTTTTGTGATCATTGTTGCATTATTTTCAGTTAATCAAAAGTTAATTTATATTTAAATATATTTTCTATGTATTATTTGCAGGAAGAATAAATAGACTTTACATCAAAATATGTTATTCTGACTTCAATTGTTTTAAAACGAATATGTATTATCAATTAAAATTAAAGAAAGTCATTTTAGTACATTTATAGCTAATAGTAAATTTGTTTTCGCTTGAGTTATGGGTTCCTACGTAAAAGTTTACACAGTAAGTAAAATCTATAAATACATTCACAAATAAGATAAAATACAATTAACATTTATCATGCTAATTTCGTCTATAATGTTCAAGTTTCAATACTATAAACTTATAGACTGTTTAAATTATAAATATGTACTTTAATTTTTGTTTTAAAATGAGACATAACGATCCATTATGACAAATTTCTTTAAAAACATTGCGTTATTGAAACTGAATCCAGCGTAAATACAGTATTTTTTAAAAGTCACAATTTGTTATATTACATCTATTACCAAAATTCAATACCACGTGATCGTAATTAAATCGACTCAAACTCAACATCCTGAACAGAATGAAAATTTAATACATAGTTCAATCTTAATAACAACGTAACGGGGTAGTCATTAAGTTTCACTTAGAAACTAATATGGAGTAGGATATTAAATATGAAACACGGTTAAAATCATGTAGGCGTAAAGGCACATTAATTTTGTCATACATAGTATCGGATATTAAATAAATTATAATTAGAAATACGAAAAACTGTAAACAATGTTTCGTAATTCATAAAGGCACTTATTTGAATTGAATTATGAGGAACACATTACGCCCGTAATTTAGACTTTAATTTATTCTTAGGAAAGTTTTTATGGGATATAGCGAGTGAAAAGTTTTCATTCAATAAGATTCTCTAAGTGGTGCGGGAACATCTGGCAGGTCACGGTAAATCTCATAAGGCGGGAGTTCATAAATTCTGAAAAATTTACATTATTAGAACCAGTCATAGGACCGCTAACGAGTTAGTGTGTTATTTTAAACATCGTAATATATCTATCTCTTAAACATCTGATTATGAAAGTAGCTTAATAATAATACACATATTTGTAAAAATCCTTTAGTGCAATCGTCTTACTTCATATTTAAATTATAAATATAAAGAGACCTTATTAAAGTAACATAGCATACCAATTTTTTCCCACTGCAGGGACATAGGCCTCCTATGTGGACTCAAGCTATAATTCACAAAGCCGATGGGATGATATACCTACGTCACATGCGGTCACACTTATTAGTATTAGTACACGCCAGTTTCATAAATTTTCCTTCATCGATTGGAGCAATGTTGATCACATCAACATCATTCGTGCAGATAAATTAAAATATTAATTCCATTTTGATCACTTGCTTATTTTGAAATCACTGATTTACTTGCGTCAGTGTGTTACATGGCAATTACTAATTTTTTAATCGACATTCCCAAAAACCGTTTTTAAGGCGATTTTGTTTTTTTTTTTGATTTGGTTATGCGATAACTCTGAGGGCTGTCAACCGATTCACGGGATTCTTTTTGTGTTCAATAGGAAATTGTTATTATATGGTCACATTCTTTTTCAGTATTACCACTTTCCTCAGGAAAATCGGTATTTATTTTGTAGACTAGACGTATTTAATGGTAAAATCAAATTACAAAACTAATTTATACCATACAATAAGTATTCATACACGGATATATTTTATTATGACCATGCGTTAATTTTCATAAATGATGACAGGTTCACACACATGCCTTACAGAATACGTAACTGTCAAATAATACGATTGATTACGTGGTATTTGCTCGTTTATAACATCCGCAGTACGGCCGTGACGATATTTTCAATCATCGATTTCATGTACAATTTAACAACTTCGTTTGTAGAATATTATTTAAAGGTTAACCTGTTCGATGGCCGACCGCAACCAATCTCTCTATATTTTAACGTGCATATTGTGAGCCATATTATACATTCATTCATAATTATTGAGTGTGATGTTTTTAACATTAATATACAAATAAGTAGATTTGCATCGTGAATTCAATAAAAACTTAAAGTTTTTGTGAATATGTGAGATTTTATTTCAACAAGTTTTGGCTTCAATTGCTAATGCTGAAGAAACCATGAAAGTATTAGTATTAAGTAAACGCAATGACTTTTCTTTCTTATCAAATTACACTGTGAATTTTTTTTCCAATATACTGAAAGTGTTTTTTATTATTGTGTTTTTCTTTCGATATGAATTTTCTTAGATTCAAATTAAATAGATGCAACAATCACACTGTAAGATAAGTAAAATATTCTCAATGTAAATGTCACGTCATGTAAATATTATGACAAACGAAATATCCGAAATATAACGATAATATATATATAAATAACTCGGGGTACTGTACTCACTTCAGTACTAACTCTAGGTGTCGGTAAATTTTTGTACTTCCTATCTACCCGATAGAAATGCCTAATGTTCTGGCATTTTTTATTTAAATAAACACGTGATACGCTTTATAATAATCAAATGTATATGTTCTTTGCGTCCATGATAATTGAAAAATGTCAAACTTCTCATAATTTCAATATCCTCACTTGATTAGCCACATTGGTTTGGATAGGTTTAAGCTTGCGCAGTTTCCGATACCGTAACATTTGGATAAGGGGTAATTAATTGAAGTTGTGCTTTGTGTGGATAGAACAGCAATTATATATGTATATCTGTTATGTACTGAGCATACACGATGCTATCTTGATTTATCACTACAATGCTATGGACAAGGCGCTAGCCGAGGTAATTGCTTTGTTATTAATCAGATCTTGTTTTATTAATGTTAATTGAAGTAATTATAAAATGTAAGAGGTCCTTTTAGTTAGTACTGATTAAGAAATGTTCATTAGAAGTCTGTTGAATATTCAATGAGTATCGTAAGCTATAGGCATTTTGTAATAACAATAATTACAGCGTATAAGTAATTTTTATAAATTTTCTAATGTTATTTTAATATGTGAAATATTTAATTTTGTAACTATTAGTTCTGAAATGAAAAATCTGATATTTTACAAACATGTGCTTATACACACAACTTATAAATACGAGTATATTTGTGGGATAACTTGTGAAGCATTCAAACCTTAAATGACACGCACAATTTAACGCGTATTTCGACCCCCGGTTCCGACCTCTCGGAGAACATTGAATATCTGCACTACGAATGATCAACAAAAAGTATTTGAGATTCGATCCCAAACTGACCCGCCAATAATTTACTTCGATAATAACTCGAAGTATATTTAAGTATACACTATTCAATCAAGCGCTGCCCGTTGCGGGAAAGTTGTGGAACTTTCTAAGACTACTTCCTTAATCGTGTTATCGTTAACTTTATAAAATGCGCCTGTGCGCCTGCTTCGTGTTTCTCTCCTTGATGGAGGTTTTAAGAGTTTGTGTTTGTAAGCCACGCCGCAATACTGTTCGCGCTACGGTGAAATGCTTTTTAAATCTCACCTCACTAAAGGATCATTTGTTTTAGATTCACTAACAACCTTTTCTTATAAATACTACGAGTCAATATAAGAACTACGTGTTTTCTTTTATGTTTTTGTTGTATTTATATAATTTATCACCTGTTCAACATTTCAGCACCCAGTTATGAAGACGGAACTCCTTACTCATTTCGTATGAAGTTTAACAATTTCCTTTCAATATTATTGCCTCCGTAACAGACGAGTCCGTCTATGGAAACAATTTCCTGTAATTAAGTTCGTCTTTAGCTCAATGTTAAAGAAGAAAATAAGTGGCTTATTATAAACTTGTGTTGTTATTTAAATTTCATATTAATTAAGACACAATAACTGTATCGGTTTACTTTTTCATTGATAAAATGACTCGATTTCACCGACTAAATAGCCGTTATTTAAAAAACCGTCCATAGTGACGTTTTGTACGGTAAAATTGAAAAAAATTAACGCTTAAATCGGTTACTAGGCATCTGGGAATACATCATAAAGCCATACTCTATGTGGTGGTAACCATCCATCAAGGTCAACAGTATGTTCTCTGGTGATTATTCAATACTTTTTATGTTCGTACAGATAATGATGTGGTATGGTGATGATGTGGTTAATATGAGAATATATTAGATATGTATCTTGTAGTCTCAACGTATGTGTATTGATTAAATATTATCGGTGATAAAAGTCAGAAAAGCTTTAAATATATATCGAAGATCAACACCGACTTGCTGTTATACATTTTAATAGACATTATTGTTATGTATATGTTACAGGTTGTGGTAACGTTAGCTATGTATGGATAGCCATATACACACACTAAATTCTTATTTGTTAAAATTCTCATTATATAAATTACCTGTACATACATGTTCTTATAGAGTTCTGCAATTCGTAAGTTAAATTTATCAAGCCTAACGAAAGTGATCAGGATTTATTACACGTAAGCGAATAAAGGCTGCGGCATGTAGTTCAGCCTCCGCGCGGGCCACAAAACCTTTCACGGGTCGGAATCGTATCTCAGAGGTGGCTTTTCGAGACAAAAACAAATGGAAGTATTACTGGAGACAATCTGCATTTAAATGGATCTTTTTCCTCAATTCTTGTGCGAGTTTGGCGATAGGTATCGCTGTCGTCGATTTATTTTTTTCGAATTCGCATTGCCAGCTTTCTTTGCTCCCTTGTTGCACTTTCACGTTATCAGTTTATTGATGAAGTGACAAACGACACTCAGTAGGGTTTACGTGGATTACACGAATGAATCTAATCCTTTAATTCTTAATTTATTTACATACTAAGCTTTCCTTCCGCGGCTTCGCTCGCGTAGACTCCAAACTTATGTGCTTCGTGGAGTTTCGAAGAAAAAAGACATTATTTTTTACTACTTAAAGTGTCCTCAAATAATCATTTTTCAAAAAAATTTATGATCCTGTATTTCCTTCTTAAGGGCACATCTTTAAATTTTATATTTACGAATTTATTTCTTTTGTCTATTTTTCAAATAACCTTTAAGTAGAATTTAATATAGTCTACACTAAAAGATATACGTTTTTTGGGGTTTTTATAATGTACACATTGTATAGAAATTAACTCTTTTTACACAGAAATAGCCTGGTTAATGTTGTATATTTAGGTAAATAAGTAATGACCGCTTAATTTGAATTGAACGTGTAATTGGGCGCTGTAGCCAACAACGAGGCGGAAATGTTTTCTAAAAACAGAAGTACTAAAAATAGCAAAAATAGCAAATTATAGAGGATATGAAGCTTCGATACATATTTTATACTGATACTAGATATCCCCTACTATTTGTTTATGAGAGCATCAACGAACAGAACTATTTTTGAAGTCAAATAAATACTAGATCCTTCGATATTATAGAAATATATATTGCATTTTTGTGATATATCCCTTACGAAATAAATATTTCTTTCTTTTTAATTCGGACATAATGTGATGTTATGTCGCCTATTTGCGCTAATAAAGCTCTAATCGAAACGAAATAAACATCACACGTATTCCAATTTCATCTTGTACGTGATTTAGGTTAATAAAATAGCCAGCCGAGTAAACCAATTTGACAGTTCTCATTAAGATGTAAGTATAGCAGTTTCATGTCCACATTAAGTATACGACAGATCGGATCTTGTGATTTCTTAATATAACATTTAATTCTGTGTAATAAAAAGTATGTAGTTGTTTTTAAAATTTTACGATTATTAGAGTGTTGTACAAACCTGAATGAGTTATATACATAAGGAAAATGCTTATGATTTATGTACCAATATTATATAAAAAACTTAATTTTTGTAAAACAATTGCATTTTATACAAAAATGAATTTAAACAGAAATATAAATAAGTATTTAATAACAACTAAAGTGAGTTACTCATATAATACATTTTTCGCACGTTTGGAATTTGAATATAGTTTTCTATTGTTATGATCACTTAAATTAAATATAATTTATTGTTTTACCACAACCCTGAAACTAAAATGGAAACGGTTCCAAAACACAGTGATCCTAAACAATGATGTCCTAAACAAACAAGCTTATTTTATTACAAAATCAAACCTTGAATCTAAGTTAATAACATTTGACAAATATTTTTAATCACAATGAAAACCGTGAAAGCGTAGGTGTCTATATCTAATCAAATTATAAATTCTAAACTTGTATTAATTCTATGAAGTATTCCTATTATTGATGTTGAACATTTATAAAAAGGATATTTGTTTTGGAATCAATACATCATTAAGAAATGTGAGACACAAGTATGCTTCGGCACGAATAGGGCCAGCACAAACCGAAGATTGTACATCCCCACAGAAAATCGGCACGAAAAAATATAATATTATTTATATTCTATTTTTTAGAATGAAAATACTCAAGTCAACAATTGTAGTTTTGTATATGCTCCATAAAAGTATAAATACAAGCTCTATTGCAAGCTGGAAAAGCCAACCTCTGAATTAAAGGCACCGCGCAAGCGGTATAGTCTGTATATGTTGAAACAAACAAATTTACATAAAATCTGTAATATTAACTGATTTAGATTGCAAAATGTTATTTATTCACTCTCTGTCTTATCATTTACAATGTGTATTTACTAATTAATTTTATAGCAATCAAATTCATGGCTACCATTGTATTACAAACCGCAATATTCTATTCTGTTTGTAATCTGACGTTTGCTTGAATAAGCCTTTGAAATGCTTGTTCATTTCAAATATATTTTTAACGATTTTAACATTGGTCTTTGATATGGTTTACGATAACATTGCAATTAGAATAGCGAGGATGGAGAAGCGAATAGAGGTTACCACAGATATTCAATTACTTGAATTGATATTGTATAGGGATTATACAAAATACTACTCATTGCTAATGCTTACATTATTTTGTTTTTGTACCTAGCATATTCATTTGTGAGTAATTTAATTAGTACACAGAACGTAATCATAAACCATTAGCACGTGAGGTTGTCGCCTACACTAGTTCGTCGCATTAACTATTCTGCTGTTAATTGCGCCCGCAAAAGGCATTAGGCAAATAATAGCGTCTCTTAGGAGGCGAGGACTTCCGCTTCCTTTCGTGGAGACCATCACTCATTTCCCGAACCCTCAAATTGAGTTTTGAGCCACATTGTTTAGATGACTTGTATTATATCAGCATCTTTGAAGACTTTTTAGGTATTATAGGATAAAAAAGCAGGAAAGATAAAGTTACATAAGTTATTCGAAATGTCAAGAATTGTCGGAATATCTTAATTTATTATGAAGATATAATAGTATGTAGTATAAATATGAAATAATGTTATATTAATACTTAACAAATACTAGGGGAGATTTAGGTTTCAACTTTGAAACTTAAATAAAAGTAATTTGGTTAAGGAATAAGGTAAATGTTATTAGTTCTAGTTAAAGGCTTTTGAGATATAGCCCGCGGCTCATACCTAAAGCACTGGCTAAAGATCTGAGTTCTTACGATACGAGACCTTTCTTACGATGATAAATCTTTGGTCTTATTTTCTTTTTCACACTTTATTTTAAGACAATTATGATAGTGTTATTTATTGAGTAATTGTTTTTTTTCTCTAACAATAGGTGTATGGAAAGACATGTTAGATTTAATTAAAAAATTAATTAAACAATTTCGCAAATTCATAATTACAAAGCATTTTTCCAGCCGCGTTCTTTATTAACTAACAATAGACAAAATTTAAGTTGGCTCGTTTTTTAGACTTTAAATAAATCTACAAAATGAAGCATTGTCCCTAAATTTCATGAAACAATAGGCAATTTGTGAGGTTTGTGAAAATTGCGCAGCTTAAGACACCGATGATTTTGCACCTTGCATTATACGTTGAAATTAAATTATGTCCAATGAAATGGCATTGATATTAATTGGACGGTATAGAATCGCGAAAATAGTACGAAAAGCTTACAAGATATATATATATAACTGAACATCATCACGCCACATTTCGAGGAAGCCGTGAAAATCAAATAAATGTAAACCGTGTTACAAGATTCCTTATTTTATACGCCGAGATCATCAATTGGGTTCATTAAGCTCCAAGATTGAGGTGACGAATCGTTGCAAATTTCCGTTTATTTTGTCAACGTATTACCCTCTTAGTTAACTAGCTAGGGACGTTAATCCGCCTCGGCGAGAGGAGTAATTACAGTTACACTGTGCTGGATAATCTTTGCTACACATTTGATAGCTAACACACATTCTGCTTTTATGGCAGTGGCTTCCTCGTCACGATACTTAGGGCTTCGGAGCGAACTGATAACTCGTATTTGTTGAATTTTGGTTATATGCACTGACGTTGTGATATCGACGATACGTATGTTTTGTATAAACAAACACATCATATCACCAAAGACAAATCTAAGGAACATCTATGTATCTTTCACACGTTTGTACAAAACAGAGCAATTTAAACAATGTAAGCTACAAAAGTTAAAATAATTCTTGACATGATAAAAAATATTATTTCTTATAATTATTATGAAGTGCAAGTGTTCGATGTGGAAGAGTTTCTTGGTACATTCATTTTGCATACTATTTTATTTATATAATGCTGAACTGTTAGTACAAGATTACGATAATGCCGCTCATAACGAGCTGAAACCTATAAGTTAAATATATACCTTCACTGCCTTATTTTTTTCAGTCCTGCTAACGACTCCAGAAATAACTTGAAAAATTAGATGCGTGGACAGGATTCCAATTAGCGCCTCGCTGTGCCAGCTCATATCTTAAATTTCCTTTTTTAGATTTCTAAAAACGCTAATGATGTTACCTTGTAAAACATAACTTTATCAGTGAGTTAAATAAAGGTAGATAAAGTTATACACGAAAAATATTCAAATCGAATAAAATTAGATAACTCTAACGCAATTGCGTCCAAATGAAATTACATCGAAATTGAAATAAAATCAATTTAAAGAATCTTTCCACGGAATATACATTTGAAATACGAAATTGTGTGTCGCTGGCATGTTTTCGCATTGCTACGGTAAATACTGTCCCCCATAATTATTATTTGAATGTACAATTAGCGTTCGAACCCAGTCGGACGGTTCGGAGCGGTAATTTGATTTGCAGGCGACAGGCGTAAACAGTGTGTTTATACGTCCTAGAAGCTTAAAATTAGCCGAAGCGGCTCAAAAAACAGAGAATATTAACCCAATTCGTATAAGGAAAAAATGGGTGTAAAATGGGCACTATAATATTGTGAAATATAAATATAGGCTGAGGTTTATTAGGTTGGTATTATGTTCTAGATTTCATAAACATTTGTTTTATTTTAAAAGCTTTGAACTCTGTTCTTTGACTTATAAAGGAAATATTATAATCGCATCTTTATACAGAATTTAACAGTAGGTTCAACTTTAGCGCCGGCTTCAACTTTAAATGTTCATTAGCAGTTCGTTCTTACTTCCACTATCTATCCACGAAGGGATTCACAATCTGCCTTTGTTTCATCACCTTTATTCATCCATTCGATTAATGACTTTTTAACGGCGAATTAATGAGGATCTTTGTGGCAACAGAATTTCATCGCATTGTCGGAGGTCGAACGTTTTTATCACATGGAAATAAAACTTACCCATAATATAATCGATATTTTTATTAAAGTTAAAGTAACGCACATACACTACAATAGATCCCAACAAAAGTAAAAGTTCAACCCATAATTTTTAACGACGCGGACAAAAAGTGTAACGTTAAAAAGTGAAAAAAAAAACGCTCGTATTGCAGTTGTGTCAATGGCTCCATTTATTTATTCGGTTCATGCTAAAACGTGAAAATCGGGAAATGTGCTTAGATTTTAAAATGTGTCACGGAGCGGTTTCGCTACTGTACTTCGTTCAAAGCCGAACAGTTTTTAATAGATTTCCACCTGCGGTGGGCGGGCGGCTGTGTCTAAACATTTTAGTTTCAATGTTCATAAATTGAATATTCCTGGAATGCGTTAAAAATTCATATCGCTGACGATTAAAATAGATGTGATGTTAACGATCGCAAGCGATTTTCCTCCTATGATAATACATTAATAAATTATAAATAAATAAATTCGTTGTTAGTATCAACTTGTTCAAAATTTTCCCGGCTTGATTCGAGATATAAATAGCATTTTTAACAAAAATTTAAACCGTCATAAAATTGTCAGAACTAGACCATATTTAAAATGGGATCCCACTGGAGACACCAAAATAAGAGCCATAAAAATCGAAATAACAGTCACAAATTTCTTCTTAAATTCCATTTTAGAATAGCGAGGCTTGATGGCTATGTAATTTAGATATTATTGTCATTGTGAATGTTCGTTTATATATTATTAGCTTTACATCTCCAGCTTCTCCCACGTAGTTAAAGAAAAAATTAGACAGTTCGAGACTTACCCATAAAATTCTCTTTCCCTTTGGAAGTCAGGATTTCATATCTCTCGTACCAAAATTTCACCGAAATCGCGAAATTAACTGTATTTATCATATAATAGAAAGAATCGTTTTTTCAAATTATGAAATGCAACATCAATTCCAGAAATTTTCATTTAACGCGACTTATGTTTATATAGTTTATACTTTATATGACCAGGTTACACTACTTTATTTTTGAGTTAAATTATTATGGACTCGTTTTTATCTTTCTTATTAACATATACATAGAATAAGTAGGTTAGTTAAGTTTCCTTCCCAATGCATAAAAACTATCGGAGAAAGAAAGTGTAATTAGTGAGTCATTCGATGGATTAAGACGGTATAGCTTCAGAACAAGAATTTTTCAAGATCTCGCTTGAATTCTTATACTTTATAAAGTTAGAAACTACTTAATATAACAGTTCTTTTGGCATCATTCGATTCATAAACATAGTTTACTAGAAAACTATTACGTTTTTTTGTAATAAATTTTTGTATATTTAATGTTGTCCAATCCATTTTATTATCACGACATTTAGCTGAATGGGAAATACATGCATGATATAATGAGGATGAAAATACTAATGATGTTCCCGACGTATTTTGACGACGCAATTTGATGTTTAATATAATATCATGTGTTTATGTTTTATCAATATCTTGTTTTGTTTTAATAGGTATGTATACCCTACCTAATAACGATGATTATATGATAATGTTGAACATAAAGATTCAAACTGAATACCCACCATTACCATTGAATTATATATTTATATTTTAACAACATACTCCAACAAAGTCCAAGGCAACGCAATACCAAAG
This sequence comes from Zerene cesonia, assembly GCF_012273895.1. Taxonomy (NCBI): domain Eukaryota; kingdom Metazoa; phylum Arthropoda; class Insecta; order Lepidoptera; family Pieridae; genus Zerene; species Zerene cesonia. The sequence goes on from NC_052109.1 coordinate 3,849,822, forward strand.
TATTGCATTGCCTTGGACTTTGTTCTGCTGCGAAAGAAAATATAATTAATAGTTTCAGTTTGTAGGCAAAGTGTTATGAAGTTGGAGAACTCTATTAAGGATTATGCCAGATAGGAGGCGCGGAAAGTAACTCCGCTGATGATATTCGCAGCAATATTTGCAAATTCGACGGGATTTTGCCAAGTTTTTAAATATCTTCAAAGTAAATTTAAAGTAGATCTAAAATGTATGTTTACGTTTGAGTTAAATTTTATTTTCTCGAAGTCGGTTTGAAAGAAACTAATTACAAAAACAATGTGAATAATCATCATCATCATCATCATCAGCCCATATATGTTCCCACTGCTGGGACACAGGCCTCCTATGAGGGTTTAGGCTATAATCCACCACGCTGGCCAAGTGCGGGTTGGCAGATGTCGCATGTCATCGAACTTTATTGATTCTTGGACATGCCGGTTTCCTCACGATGTCTTCCTTCACCGTTTTAAGTAGTGGTGATGTTATCCACATTTGCAGATAAATTGAAAAATCAATTTATTTCCTGCACGCTCGCCCGGTCTCGAACCTCGACTTATCGATTTTGAAGTCCGAGGTTCTCACCACTGAGCCACCACTGCTTATGTGAATAATAATTATATAAAATTTTATTTATATCTTTTATGGTACCTACGGTATGAGAAGATTTTATTCAAATTCTCTTAAAATCTATTTACCATTAAGCACTACTTTAATACTTAACCGTACCTACTATTCAAATGGAGTCTCCCCTAAATATATATCTCCAATACATTAGGCAAAATTCGAACTTCTGATTCCAACTACCTTCTCTGTATCGGATCGTACAAATTTGTTTTCAAATACAAAGAATTCATGTTATTCGCAGAACAGTCAAAAGTAGCGGGAAGTTGACCAATTGCATATTGATTTGTAGATAACAAGTTAAGAGCTTTTTACTAAGATAACACAAATTGTCAAGGGAGCGCGTAATTAGTGATGTAACGGCCAAATATATAGACTTAGTTTTATTTCAAATGACTGTTACCAAGAGTGGTCTGAGTATCTTATGTGAAACACAGCGCTACAATAAACTTAATGGCCCCTCGAGTTGCCCACTACCATGAAAAGTCAATCAAACTTTAATGTTTAGTACATTTAGTAGGTCTTATATGAGTTTAGTACTAATGACTCTTGTTTGAAATATAAGCTCGTTTAAATTGGTTTTGCAAATAGTGAGGTATGTTTGTACGTATATTTAGAGAACGTTTTCCGTGGACGGTTGTGGATTTGATATTTGTCATAGTTTATAATATTCTACAATTAGTAAATAGTAGATGACAATTTTAGGGCTTGATTGCATGAAAATAAAGGCTTATTTATTATACCCACGTTAAAGTCTAGTTGTTTGTTAAACAACTACTTCTAACTATAGAAAACGCGTTAAAACTAGAAACAACTAAATGATGGTTTATTTTGATTTGGATTTTTATTTATATTTGAGTGGAAAACGCCGATAAAGCTCGGCTGGTGTGGTGGTTACCAACAAATCTAACACTCTGACCTCTTCGCTCCTCGCTCACCTATTATTGTACCAAAATCTATAAAAATAAAATATAATATATTGAGTTTTAATTAAATGTTACAACTAGTGTTTACTAGGGAAAACGCGGACTTACGAAAAATGGTTTTCAACAGTATCAGTGGTAACATACATAACAATGAAAACATTCTAGGGAAACATAGGAACATACTGTTTAGACTAAACAGATATTTAGAAATGACTACTAATGGGTATTTTGTGCATAAAACATGCACGAAGTACCCCTTTTACTAAACAGAACACTGAACTTTGTAAAAGGCGCTATAATTTTTGTGTCGTTAACAGAAAAAGAAAATTACGTGGGTGTGAATATAAGACAGTATTAATACATAAAACAACAGTTGTATACAGTTCATTGCTATTAATAAAATATTGTCTTGTATAAACAGTTTTATATAAAAATCACTGGATTAATGTTTGAACCTGCTTTATAACTAATCACATATTTATTTACGCTACAAATGTCTAATATGCATTAATGTAATAAATATACAGATAATATTTAAAAAAATGTGTGATTGATATAAATATTCCAAACGTAACAATTTTACATACTCAGTAATTATTTCATTATTCAAATTATACTGTAGATTTAATATGTATTATACCACAATCTGATACGTTAAATGGCTTAAGAAATATAAATTATGCTCATAACACTATAATAGGTACGAAGATTCCAGTGACGCGATATCATCTCACGAGCATCTTACACTCGCAAGCTCCTTTTGTCAGAAAGGAGTCAGAGGCAAATAATTAATAGCTGTGCACCCACTGTGGCGTAGTAAGACGAACTGCCTTTGTCCTCAGATTATATCAAGAGCGCATTTAAACTTAAACCAAACAAACGGGGTGCAGCCGTAGAGTTATTGCGACACTTTGGCTTTTCCCTTTTTTCTTAGCTTTATTAACAAGATTTAAGTACAGGTCGTATCTATGTACTGTATATGAGGGATTTAACTTCTATGTATCTAAATTCATCTATTATGCTCAACTAGATATTTGATTAAAATTAAATTAATGTCGTATTCGTATACTAAGTGGAGCAAGTATAATTATCATTTTCACCCACAATTTCTGACCATTTAAGCGAATTATGAAAACGTGACGAAAAGCGCTTGAGTATATAATATCTTGTGTCAAAATGGTTCATAGTTCGTGCGGCAGCGTGCAAAATGCACACAATCCGCGCTAACAAGTCTCGACGTCACGACGATTCATAACGAGCCAGTTTTTAACCTGAGATAAAAGCGGCGGGCGACAAAGTCAGCACAATTTTCTTTCCAATAACTCGTGGCGCTAACGACCTAGTGACAAACGCCCGCTGACTCTACTCGGGTGTCGTGTGTAAACGCTGAGAAGTCAAATGACGTGGAAATGATGCAACGTGTAACGATTGCTGCGTTTTAATCCCCATTATTTTTTATGTGTGTTATCTTTTCGATTCTTTTCACTGCTTCTTACTTACTTCTATGAAAATTATTTCACGGATTAGGTTAGCAAGTAAAATTACATAATTTATGTAAGTTACATAAGTTCGCCACAAATTGTTGAATTAGAAGCATCTTGTACAATACTGGCATGACGTAATTCCATTTCAGAAGCCAGAAAATGTGATAAAGTAATTTCATTGACTTAATTAACATTAGGACGAAAGGCGCTGAGCAGACGCGACGTCGAAAATTATTATAGATTAAGCTTAACGCACCGCGAAAACGTCGAATTAGGCGTCTTCGATAAGAAAACGCGTTGTTGGCGCAAATTGGTGAGTCTCCAATGATGCGAGAGCATTAACGGTCCACCAGCGACAGTATATATACGCTGGTTTTGTTATCCGTGAGTGTGATGCGAGTAACCGGAGCAAATGATGTGGAAAAGATGCGGGAATGACGCCCTCTTGATCACGGAATAGCGCGCCGTTTCTGGGTTGTAATTTTATATATTTTTACTCAAAGTTTTATGTATCAGTAGCATTCCCGCCCGCAAATAAATATGCCTGCGGCTTCATCTGCGTCATCTAAAGATAATAATATCTTATAAAATAATATCTTATATAGATTATAGATCTCATTGTCATGTTATCATGACATTGAGATCTTGCACTGATTCAAAAATCAGGTCATAGAATCGCTGCGACAGTGAAAAGACTGAATAAACACACATTGAGCATTTATATTGGTAAGGATGTTGTGATGAGTATTTCAGTTGGTTACTTTCTTTTATTAAGGTGGTGTTTGAAGTCGCTGTTCGCGATATGATTATGGTTAAGTTGAAATAAAAATACGTGGTTTCATAGTCAATGAATTTGGAATGTCGTGGAATTATATAAGTCTGAAGGGATTAACTAATGCAAATATAAATAAGAATAAGGTGAACAATATCAACGTGTTTATTTTGCGAAACGTGGCCGTAGGCTAGACGCCAAAGCTTCCCCTCATTGCTGAGTGCCTTCATTTGTTTACGTTACCCTTACCCAAGGTTAAGGTTATTGTAATATTGCTCAATTTATTTTTTCCAAATACAAGAAATAATATTACGATATTTATAAGGAGATATCATTAATATCAATAAGTGGCGTAAGAACTCCATATTTTCCCTTTATGATGATATCATATAAAATTAATAAGTCGTTCAGCGACCCGAAAGGGCGATATCTCGAAGAAAACAGACTTTCTGAGGCAGTATAGGGAGTTACTGAGACTCGCCCGTCGTTACTCGGCACTAATGTTCAATATAACACTCATTGTACTTTAATACATCGTCGGAGCGAAGCGGCTTCCCCTTTTGTCTCTGTTTTCACCCAACCCCCGACCTCTTACGCGCTAATGATTTTAGTGTCACTATTCGTGCAAATATATTGCTCTTTTTACAAGTAAGTTATGTAGATTTCAGTGTGAGTTTATCCTTTAACTTTAATCGAGGGGATATAACACTGTTATTGTATTGTAAAACGGTTGGAAGGAGTTTGTTTCAAAACATTTTTTGAACCGGTGTTTTTGTAGCGATTATTGCTTTAATATCAAATAGTGGAATAACGGTTTTATAAATGGCTTTACGTATATATCATTTGTTACATAATACCGTTTAATAACGACAGAAGCGTTGATGCAAGTATAAATGAATTTATGTTTGTTTAATTCAAGTAACATAACAAACACACCGTCCCTTGTGCCGATAGCTTTCACACAAATTGAATACACGACATAAATCTAACGTTCACCTAATACTATGCGGATTTCTCCACGGGCCATTTTATTTCGCCGCACAAAGCCTCCGACCTACTAAATCCCGCGATATCGCGAGAATGCGACAGACAGCTAGCGTTTTAGATACGGACTCTAATGATTTCGTCACTTGTGCGATTTCATCGTTACTAAATCCACGTAGTAATCGAAAAGAGTATGACAATTGAAAATGTTAGGGTGAGCCTTTTTCTAAGGCACAGTGGGTAACTGAGCTGGTGGTTGAACTGGGCCCCAAGGGGTAAGCGATAAGAAAAGGATTGACGACTGGAAGGAAGAAATGGACTGGGACGGGTGAGGAAAAGAAAATTGGTTTCCGTACCTACCGTATTAACGTTATCATATATCCATAATAAAATTATCGCACAAAGAATAATTTCTTTATCACCGCCTATATAATATTGTTAATATGTTCACTGCATTTATGTTTATATCATAATATTGCGGATGCCCATAATTATGGATTTTTATTGATAGTATTCATTTAAAAATGATTTAAATGCATTCAATCTTATTTTATTTGCTCACTTATACCTACTATATATGTTATCTATACCTTGAAATAATTTTTAAAGATGTATAAATTAAACGTTATTACTGCATAGTGCATATGTAAGAGTATAACATTATGTTCTTAACGAATGTTATCACGTGAAATGAAGGGTACAATCATTGTAAAACATAAATAAACGATCAAAAAAGCAAACGCTGAACTAAGTTAAATTCATAGGTTTGTTATAAACGAGAATTAAATTGTGACCAATCTGTTATTTTAGACGGTGCAAGATTTAAAATACCAAAGCGGACTTTTCACGAAAACAAAAGTATGTCCCGAATGGAGGCTCCATGCATACTCGGCCAGACGTGCGCCGTCGGCTTTGCATAATACCCCCACTTACTGTATTTGCCGCTTGGCATCGTAATAAAGCTATGTGTGGAATTGATTATTATTATTACTATCTAGCGAGATTTCCCGCGATGAGTTTACTTCATAGCAGCTGGATAAATAAATATGCTGAAGCTACGAACAAATGTTTGGTTTTATTATTGCAGTCGTCCAATTTTTCATTTGAAATTGCTTAAAATTCAATTGTAGTCATTGTTTACTATTAAATGAATAAATGTACTTATACAAATACTCACTACTTATACAAATGTTTATAATTAAATAGATGAAGATTGTGATTAATTAAGTGGAATCTCATGTTTGGAAGTTAATTCGATACATCTTAGCAAAGAAATATTTACGAGTGAGTGACTTCAATGGCCTAATGTGTGAACTTTTGTCTAGTCTTTTTTATTGTGAGCGCGTTCGGGGTTGTCATTTTTTAGTATATCATTCTTACGTATTATATTTTACTTCCCCGGTGCGAGCTGGCTCAATTCGTGCTAAAGCGTGCTCGACTCCCACATACAGCATTTAATAATTAAAATGAAAGGAAAACAACTGCTACGAAAACTTTACACAAGAAACATCATAAAAAATCAATAATTATTACCAATGTACGACCGTAACGTTAAAAGGCGATTTCTACCAGGCAATTCCCAAAAAAACCGTAAAAAGTTGTATCGGATTAAATATCTAGCTCATTTGAAAATAATATAAATTAAATAATATTATAATATAAATAAATAAAATAAAATAAATACTTAAAATGCAAAGGTTTCTATGTAGTTGAATAGAAATGCTTTGAAAATAATAACAGATATTAAAAATTATAAAATTTCGGGGGCGCATGCTTGGGCCTACGGGGCAACAACTTACAAAAAATATTGAATTTAATTGTAATAATTACGAAATATTGATATACAGCATTGTCTGTTTGTTTTTTATTAACGCAAATTATCAATATGAGTACAATTTAATTAAGCTTTTTTCATTTATCATTTGATTTCATCATCATTTCATCATCGTAATTTTATCATATTGCTTCAATCACAACAAAATACTTTTATAAGCAAGCCAAAATTCTTGTACATTGACTCCAACGTTCTATAGATGCTGCAAACTACGAAACCTGGAAATATATTGTGTTTGTGGAGAGGTGGGTGAAAATGAGGAGTGAGGAGGGGAGGGGGTGGGTCCCGATGATATATAGACGGCGATGCATCGCCCTCGGCTAGTGAAGTTACATTTTGTGACGTAAACATGTTTTTGCAGGTATTATGGTATTATAAAAAATGGAAATTAGCACCGAATAATCGAGCGGAATATATATAGTTCTATGTAGGTTTGCGTTTTAATTGTATTGAAACTCAGTTTCATCAATTACAAGTTCTATTTTTAGTTCAAAATATTCTGGTGAAAATAAATGTGGAATTGCGACGAAAAAAAGCTAAATTGTTTTTTTTTCCAAAAACTCGATTTGTGTTTCATAACAACGCTCCGATAGGCGTTTGATTTATTGATGGAATTTTAATTCCGTTGCAAAATATTAAAGTTTTCATTTTAATTATGAATATTTACAAACGAACAGCACGCAAATGCATACGTTTATATGAGAATGTTAATCACCCATATTCATTATAGGGTAAGACAAATATGAGAGCCTCGCATCGTTGCATGCAACGATATTTGTAAATGACCACTAAGCTAAGCGGGGAAACGAGCACTCGAGGTTTTGATGTGTGGTTGGAGATACATACATTGGCGCAGAAACGTTGATCAAATGCAAGTATTAAAGCTAAAGGCATATTATAACAAATTTAGCATTCTAACAAAATATAATATATATAACTAGCTGCACCCGGCAAACGCTGTTCTGCCTTACTCTTATCGTTTAGTGGTATAAAAATAGATGTTAGCCGATTCTCAGACCTACCCAATATGCTTACCAAATTTCAGAGGAATCGGTCAAGCCGTTTCGGAGGAGTATAGAGATTAACATTGTGACACGAGAATTTTATATATAAGATAACTAAAACATTTCACACGCTAACAAGAGTCAACGAACATCTATTATTTAGAGAATAAACAATACGCAACTAAGTAAAGCATAGGTACTATGTATGGCTTTGTCGACACATAAAGAATTGCTGCACAATGTTCGCTGCGCAGCGGATTTAAACCAGTCACTGATGAATTGCAACATTATCGCTAACAAGCTGCTATTTAATTCTCCACACAACAGCGAACAAAGATGTTCGGATAAAGAATAAAGAAAACAACTTCCCCGTTAATTGTTTACATTCTGGGAAATACGTTTAGAAATATTCTCGTTTTCCAGATAGCATTCGTGAAGATATGGAACGGAGCGTAGCAAAGACTGTTTTTAACAAACGATATAACTCTTTGCTAACGTTAATTAAACTTTTTGTCCGGGGAGTCTCAGTTTTACGTTCTATGCGGTTACAATACGCGGACCATGAGAATACAGGAGGGAGAAAAAATATAAAACAATTATCCACACCGCAGCAAGAATCCCTAACGACCAGACATTCGAGTGGAAGAATTACGAATTGTGCAAAATTATGAGGAGTTTTAAATAATCATTAAACATAAATGCGTAATGGTTTCCCATTTCAATGATAGCTCGTAGCAGTTAACTGCCTCAGTAATGTCTCTACACAATCTCTTTCACGGGAAATTGTTACGTTTTAGGGCGGTATTAATGAGTTATTGCCTATTTGGGTGTTCGAAGAACAAACTTCTTTATGGGGGCATACGTACACTTGCATGGAAACGTTTGTGTGTGTGTGAATAGTTAAGTATGTATGTGAGCGAGTGCAGCAAGATAGTTGCTTTGATTAATCGAGCCTATGTTAATAGTCGTATAATGTGTAGCGAGCAGGTGAACGTAGAATTTGCCGGAAACGTATTACATGGCTCTCCTCGTGGTATAGCGCACTGAGAACATAATTATCTTTGCTCAAATACGCATGCGGTTGGCCCGTAATTATCTGTAATTGGGTTAATTGCGTCGTTAATTTAAAAAGTGATTGCTTCAATATTGCATGGTTAAGTGTTATAATTGTCACTCGAATTGTTTTGCAAATTAAAGTTATTTGTAATTAACTCGGCCTTGTATAAATTATCACGTACGTGTATTTAAAATAATTTCCACGACGGCCACGTGCCGTAATAGGTTTTATATAGGGATGATTTCGTATTGTTTATAAAGTGGATAGAATAAAAATATTTTCCCGACGTTCTTCAGTGTACACACAAAAATTGAGGATAAATATTACTTGATCAATACAAACAAGCAAAGATGATGTAATTTCTAGTAATATTTTTTATAGCGCTTCGAGCGATTTGTGTTTTCGTAAGGCGGATCTTCGTAGACTCTGGAAATATTTGGAAGAAATTTTCTTTAGTAAACACACATACGTGGGAAGAAAACATGATATGTTTATTCGGTTTATAGCATATACAAAATATAACAAAAATGCACTTTGATATGAGTAATTTACATTTAATATGTATTATAACGAGTTCTAACAGAAAGAGTGTAAAAATGATCTGTAATTGCCTACAAAGGGGAAACGAGTAACATTGTCGACAGCTCTCATGTGAATTGAGCATTTAAGAGTTTGCAGAGCGCTTGTGAGCATGTATTATTAACGGAGCCTTATTAACGTGAATGAACGCATTTGGGCGGAAGAGGATAAGAAGGTGCTAATAAAATTTTGTACAAAACATATAATATATATAACATAAATACATAAATATTAACATAGTTGCTATGCTTCAAATTTAAAATTTGTATTTAAATTATATCTTAAATAAAATACAATGCAATCATTGCAAGAAGTATATACTTTATTTATAAGGATTGGATATTGATACAGCTATCAAAAATCAATATAAATCAAAATAAAATGTCGTTGGTTTCTGCAATTTTATATTACTCGTATATATACGTAGATTCCTTAAAAATCCTTCCGTATACTGTTATACTAGTGATGTAAGCAGGGAGTGAAATATAATTCCATAAAAGCATATAATGCAATTCAGACTCTTTAGTCATTGATAGATGGAGTGAAGTTTCGAACTTATTACCTGTGACTCGACTTAACGACTTAAGACCACGTCAATTGGCGACCAGCAGCTTATTCAACAAACTGAGAAACTCCTATGCCAAACTAGTTCAGAGTATAGAGTGCCCACCACAGGGTGCACGGAACGAACACAAGAACTGTGCACATGATTCTTGAAATGCTATAAAACATTAAACTAACATGTCTTAATATTTTTTCTACATAATCAGCTGTAAATATATCGGCCATTTTATACTTTATAGCACTGTTAGTGTTATCGGCTCCATAACCTTATAGAGCAGCTTTGTTCTATAATGCATTTATAAATAACGTTTTTGGTAAATCGTACTTTAGCGAGCCTTTAGTTGTGACTTTTTATGAATAAGACCGTTAGTTGTCAGTTTACAAGAATCAACTTTTAATCACATTCATTTGCGCTTTGTGCGTAAGCCGAATAACATTATTGTACCTCTCGTCTCAACGACCTAATTTAGGCTTTATACGAAGTATTTTAGATCGTTTCAACATCTAGACATACATATTTGATTGATATCCCATGAAAGTAAGTCAATATAGATACTTAACATATTAACAATTAACGTACTTAAAGAGCCACAATTTCATTCTAATTTATACAAAGCTACATATGTACGGTTCTTATTACAAAGTTAATCCAAGTAATATTATTAACGGGGCTGTTTTCGTAATAAACATAAATCTAAATTATACGGAAATTGAAATTCATTTAAATAGTAATTAAATGAAGTTAGTTCCAGGAGGGCCGAAATTCATGACGCGAAGTTCTACTGCTTTCGTCTTATGAAATCGTAAGACAATTAAAACTTGTACGGGACGGAACCAAACGAATTATGAATACACTGAAATAAAATTCCGGTTTGAATTACTGTTACTCAGAATTTTCTTTGTGTTGTTTTTAAAATAGACTTAGCATATATTTAAAATAACAACATGATAGATTCAATCTTACTTATAATTAATATAACAACAATAAAGATGTTAGTAACTGTTGATGTTATTAGCATTTGTATACTGTTTATTTACTTTATTTTAATTTCACTCCACTAAATCCTCTTATAAAATCTAGTATAAATGGGAATGAAAGCTTTGAATAGAATCGATTTATTTCATCACAGTCATTACATGTAATAGCATAAACATGAACAGTATTTAATAATGAATATTGAAGTAAAGTGATGCAAATAAATGTCACCGCACCCAAATTCATAACGATCAATCAGTTATTTTAAATTTAAGAAATCCCGAGCATAAATAATATAAATTAACATCACTTTACTTTAAATATTAATTAACAAGAAATTATAGATAAAACGATTTATATAAATGTATATTGTGCTGTTTAGAGAACAAACCAAAAGCACGACAAGAGATATTGAAGAATAAACATATAGCCCAAGATTGTATTTCTAGTGTAGATATTTTATGGTAAAAAACAGTTTCACAATTATTTTCATTCGATTGTAACACAATACTGCAAACCGCCAATAGAAAATGCTTCATGCAAGTACTTGCAGTGGTTTCAGTGGATCCGGCGTTAAGGGATTCAAACCACCTGAAAGAGCTCTCAATTTCTCTTTGACCTTTTGACTGAAATCGTATAAAGTAACAAACACCTCTTGAAAACTTCCAGCTATAAAACATGCTCGAATTTACATTCGCAATTGCTATGTAATATAACTTTTGTTTTATATAAAGCACCAAATTACGTTTGGAAAAGATTTGATATGACATTGTATTGTACTTATTTAAATGCTATATTAAAGATTATTTTGTAATAGGTATATATTTAGTTATATACCTATTACAAAATAGTTATGAGATACGAGTTATTTATAAGATCATATTGCCTTGAAAAATCTGCATAATTTTTTACAATTACGAAGCTTATAATGTCTTTCATTGATTGAACATTGAACAGTTTATGTATTAAAACTATTAAACGATAGGTTTGGATGAGAAAATTTCCTATAAAATGCTTCATTCGGATTAACGATTCAAAATTACAAAAATTCAGTTGCTCGCGATAGTGATTGCTGTTCAATGAAAGTAATTAATAAAGCGTATAGTACTCGTATTTACATATGCACACGAAAAGCAAATATCAATGCGTAAATGAAGAATACTCATTAAAATTTATATACATCAATTTATTTTATAAAATTGGTCCGTTAGGGGATGGATTGAATACATTATATTTTACAATATCCCTTTTACAGGAATATAGCTGTGGGTTGAAGCAAATTACGTATAAATTGGATAATTAAATTTTAATTTCTGCGTTGTGTCAATTTTGCGGGAAATATGTTAGTTATTATCGGATTCGCGGTTGTCCAATTAATGCTACAGTAAATATTATCATTTATTTAATTTTGTTACATAAAATTTGTACTAATTACTTTGATAGGCGCAAACTTCCACAAGCTTAATTTAATGTAGACATTAATTGAATTACTCGATCTATGAGAAATTTAGTATTTTATAAATAAATAAAATGAAATTCATAAACTAAAATGTTAGCAAGCACACTTTGTAAATATTAAAACAGTAGTAAATGTACAATTTAAATGGATAAAAAATATGGCAACATTGTCAATTCAAATGTAAAGTATTTTCTGTAATCTTTCGATCGAGAAAGCTGTTAACCGTTGGAGACCACAGGAGCCAGAGGTCATTAAGGAGAGGTTATCAAATTATTCATCCCGTGAGCTGTGATGTAGTGACCCTTTCGCGCGATTAGTCTAAAACTAATTGATTTCATGGCGTAGGGGCGCGGGTCCGAACCCGCTAATAAGCTCTGAGTGCTTTCACGCATCGCTCAACACTTGTGGTTTGTATCCTTCATCCAAATTAATGTACAAAATGTTTGGGCACGAATTAATCACAACTGATGTGGGTACATTTGGAGCTTTAAGCGATTTATGCAGAACATAGGTATTTTATTGTATTTGTTCAATCGATAGAAAATGTGCAAGGCTTACGTAAGGCGCACCAGTAAATTATACACACATTATTTTTAGATGTCACTGCCGTATGGCAACCCGTGAAAAAATATTCCTCTTCTGTTTTACTCCGTTATGACTTATTGTTGAGTGTATGGGTATTATTTGTTCTTCAAACAAAAAAGAAAATTTGTCTCCATTTCTCCCACATATGTAGTTCCATTCCAAACTTGAAAAAAATTTTAGAAGTGTTTTTAACTAAAAAAATATATTTTTATTAATAAAAATCTATTCTATAAACTACAATTTCACTGATATAAAAGATCAGTGAAATAACAACGCATATAGCAAGGAGTTTAACCACAATACACTGAATGCGTAATAAGCTTTAATTGGTGATATATTACTGATATAGATCCAGTATTGGATCCGCGTAATGTATCCATAATATCGGTAATTAATACGAGACAATTAATTAATGATGAGATAATCGTTTAAGATGAGGTATACAAGCATATCGTTTCCTAAGATATCTTGTTGCGATACGTTCATTTCGTTCTTTATTAGCCAATGATGCTGAATGAACATGAATTTTCATACAAAATTGGTGAAACATGTCCAATAAATTATGTGTGATAAATATTTTGAAATGCTCATCATGATTATTAAGTGATCTTTCTTACTTATTAAATGATAGACCTATGTTTGTTGTTTTATGAGATATTCGTCACATTTAGTGTTTAGTAGAATGAAGAGAGACAAATTGGGATAAGATATTGTTACGCAAAAAATTGCAACCAATAAAAAAGTCAAATATTTGTTTGTCATCATCTGTAATATATACAATTTAATCATTAAAGTTTTTCTTAGCGATAAAAAGTTAATATAGCATGATTAACACGGATTGAGAATCAAAACAGAAATAATTTGTATACGGAAGCAGGTGTTATTTTTCGTCATTACAAGCGCGGTGCTAGCATTCATTAAAACTTCATGGTAATAGAGCGCTGTAAACAAGTTTAAAAGTGAGCTCTAAAATAAATATAAGGCTGATTACCATGGCGTACATGTGGAATCGTAAAATCTGCAGACTTTTTAGTATAACTACCGATTACTTTCCTTTTATTACAGAAGATATAATTTCATTGAACTTGACTGAAGGCAGTTTAAATTATAATGATTTATAAAAAGTAAATGTAACAGGTACTCATGAAGATTAATCATAATTTATATCACAAACTATTACGATTGATTATTAGAAGAGGGCGGCATGTCGGCTGATTTTACAATGTATTGATTCGTTTGAATCAGGGTAATATAGCGACCTTATTTAGTTAATTATCAAAAGTTCATAACTTTTTAACTATAGGTTATGAGTATTTTCGTGTCATTATTAATTGAACTAGTAGTATATATAATTGTGATATAATAACAAATAGATTAAAAGTACACACAATGTCGATTATAATAAATTCTCAATTTTGAGTCTCTTTATTTCTACCGACTTCATTTTGTAGATAAATAGTGTTTAAATGGGAATATAAATAAAACGTTATTATATAGAAAAATTATGTCGATGCTGCTATTCAGTAGGATCAAGGGAAATTACGATTATTGAGTCGAATACACGTTACAGTTTCAATGTTACTGCCGCTTCAGCGTGTGTGCTCTGTGTATAGGTACGTATGTTCATAGAGGAATGTATGGGTGTGTGAACTGAAGCTGGGAGTAATCAAATTCTCGTTATTGCTCAATATGACTGTTGCTAGGTTATGCTCGAAGAATCGTTTAATTTGTTAAAGTTCATTTATGACGAAGATATTGCTTACTTAGCAAGTACATAAATAAGTTAAGATTTTTAATGTTATAAGTAGGTATAACGTTCTTCTATAAATTTTCTTGTGTAATGTAAAATATTTTAAACTTGATGTATTTAAATATGTGAAGACATTCTCATATGTAATGAAAACAATCGTCAATATACGTAATTAAAAGAGTAGAAAAAGTTTTGTTTCATAACATTTGTTCAGTATCTTAGGTTTTTTAATGGTATGCTGCTCTTCTTCCGTGTCTTTTATTAATGCAATATTTGAAAAATAACCCTAACATCCCACAAATTCGATTCTTACAAGAGTATAATTATTTGTATAAAATTTAATAAGTGAGGTATTTTTTCAGTAGATAAACATATCCTTTTAAGGAATGAATGAATGAATTTTAAGTTTTGTAATATTGAATGCCTAATCGAAGTAACTGAATACTTCAATTGAACAATTTATTTACGCATTTATAAAGAAAGATATCTGATTGACATTGTACTATTTATCGTAGTTGGAATAAATTTCCATTAAGGGATAAAATGTTCTAAAGGAAATTTTCGGTAGTTGTTTGTAATCTACAATTGTTTTTAGAAGTAAACATTTACAGAACTTTCATAGCGAATTTGAATGCTTACATGGTTAAAAGAATAAGGCATTTGAAAATCAAAAACAATCCACTTTGCACGTTCGTAGATTCGTGTATATTTACAATCGCTATAATATGTACGTATAAATAAAATAAAATAAAAATAAGTTTATTTCTCAACCATATGCACACATACAAACAAAACGTTGTATGTTTCATAATTTGTCACACGATTAAAGTTTTGTATCCAATTCATTTGAGAGCTCAAAATTTCACTTCACAAGATTAATATTATTATTACCAGTCATTTAATACGGAGCAGGCACAAACAGGTAATAGGAAGAAATCAATCAATGAAGTCCATACGTCTGCTCTACCTGAGGGATGCCGCATTCAAGCATGCGAGTTATTTTCGTCCTCGTATATACAATACAATGGATGAAAACCTTTTCTCTGATTACATACACGATTTACAAAGCGAACTTTATCGTAGAACTATTAAGTTTCATATAACAATGAAGAGCTAGTAATATTAGAATCGCGTGTATCGTAACCGATCCATCACCACTTATCATTGAACTCGGTTTCTAACTTCGATTATCAAGACAGTAACGATAGCGCGACGTTACTAAATCACTTTATTCACTTTGCTAATGGGAATTTATAAAGTTTCTTCCGCTGAATCTAATGAGACGTTGGACATCATAATACATCTAATATTCAAAACTTGTATTTCAAGTGGTTGTGTATAGGTATCAAATGTTCGGTTTATATTTCTTAAATAAATATAACAGAGTACATTAATATTTTAATCGCAAATGATCAAGTTGGTTTGATAAATCTGGAACAGTCAATTGAGATTAATTAATTTTAATTGACTTGTTAATAAATTTAAATCAGTTTTTAATACTAATTTTTATGCTTGATCTTATGTTACCTTTACTTGTTTTATCAAAAACAGAGATCGGTTGGTAATTTTTTTTCAAAGATTTGATGCTTACAGATTATAAGATTAACAGTATGGATTGCGTAATGCCTTTCAGTTGGTATCAACATTATCTATCAATATCGTTAGTGAATGTACATCGCGGTTGCGCCCTTCCCCGGGTCCGGACGCGTTCACCGTTTAAGGTCTCTAACGAGCGATAAAATTTCCCCGAATTCCTTTTTAACTGCAAGCGAAGTTTACCTGCGGGTTGGTAAATACAAGCCCACATTTGGTCCCGGAATTGTGATTCACAATCTGAAAATAACAAGAAGAAATTTAGCCACATTCGAGGTTCGTGCTGTTTCAGGTGTAATTTAAGAAATGGCTCGTGATGTAAGATTGGTAATTTGAGCACTTTATTAGTCGATTTCTAGTTATTTGTGGTTTACGACGACTGTAACTGTCCCAATGTTTCAACTTTGTTGTGTTAATAATAAGCCTTTTGTATATGAACGCATTTATGAATATTACATCCATGTATTTTATGTATTTTGTGTAAAGTACGACTTTTATTTGTATTTAAATACACAACAAAATTAAATAATAAAGTTACATACTTCATGAAAACAAAATATCAACCTTAAGGACTATACGTTTAAAATAACTACAGCGTAATAGACATAAACCGCATTTCGTAATGAGACTGTGTATGTTACGGTATAAAATAATAAGTTCCCTTTGTAAACGTTTCTTTATGGAAGCAAATTACTCGGATGCCTCTCGCTTTAGCATAGCGAACCTTTTATGGCCTGCTTAGCTTTTGGGAGTAAAAATTGTAACACGTGCTAAGTAGAGCATGTAAAAGGAAAGTAGTGTGACAAGTGTACCGTCACGGGTGAACGAATTGATGTTCCTAATGGCCTCCATTACACACATTGTGTGCTCTATCGAACATAAAGGTCAGGGCTCAGGGATCAGCATTTAAAAAATGTATCAAAAGGGATGTTCATACATTTGTGGGGACTCGGACGATTTGTTATCCTCGTAATGTATTTCGCATTATAAAGTGTATTATATGGTTTTTAGCTCGAGAAGCATATTCTAAATGTGAAATTAATTATTGTAATCACAAGGTACTATTGTTGCAAAACCACGTTCATTTATAGTTGTTATTCAAAGTTACCCAACGTATTGTAGAGAATTAAAAACGAAATCTTTCTGTGGGACCGAATTCAATTGATAAACCGGGCACAATTTAAGTTTGATTATATATCGCACAATAGACAGTCAACGAAGCTTTGTTTCGAAGACTACGAAGATAACTTTTATCTCGAAAAGGCACGGCCACAACAAACTTAGCGACTGTCTTCGGCCAGGATAAGGAAAACTCGATTAAAGAAGTGGGAAAGGTAATTGAAATGTTAGAAAGTAGATACGCAATGTACAAATACATAGAATACATAACATAGAAGTTATATTAATGGGAACACGAGAAATCGTTTAGTTGTTATTTAACGCTTGATATAATAGTGAAAAAACTGTTGTGTTTTAAAGAAACATTTACCTTGATAAAACTTTGTTACGATCGTCACAACTGGAAACAGCGTAAATTAACAGCATTTTCTATTCAAAGAAAGAGTTTTACGAGAGCTAACCTTTTTGTTATAGTAGTGGCTTGGAAATGTTGTTTACGGAATAAGGAAGCCGGTGCCCTGGGACGGGTTGAAGGACTCTCGCTACTGCAATACTTGGACCTCATTGTCTTGTGCCCTCTTCGAGTGGCCTCCTCATCTGTGTTTGCAAGACTGCGCATTTGGCAATATTGAATTATTTCATTAGTTTCCTTTGTTAATATCTTTTTACTGTATCGTTTAATTGTCAATGAAATGAAGTGCTGTTATACATACATACAATTGAAAATGTAGATATAAACATGATTCTATCTGTTACAAATAAAGAAAACGTCGATTTTTGTGAAATACTTCACCCTTAAAAAGAACTTCTAAATTTAAAATGCAACATCTTTACTCCATTTTTTATCTTGGGTCTACCCGGACTAAGGGGGGGGACTAACTTGTGAATTGATTTAATGAATATTTGTTAGGCATAGTTCGGGATAGACCTATCACACAGACAAACACTTATTTTCTTTACATCAATATTATCTGAATTGTGTGTTTTATTATCGAAGTCAAAACAATAACATTCTGACGTCGAAAATAACCTCTTTTAAAGAAGTCAGACCTATAATTAGGTTCTCTAATTATATACAAATACTACGACTACAACTAATAGTCTGTTGTGAAAATAAATTAAGAATAATAATTACATTCTGAAAACCCCATTATAAAACTATTTATAAATAATATTAAAATGAACAATATATAGACCACACTGCTTCCAGGAATTAATGCAGCCCTTGTAAAGTGGACAGTTTCGGAGGAGCACTTGCCCCAACTTGCTCTCACAGGAAGCTTGTTAGCGCGACTTCTGTGGTTTCCGACCAGATAACATTGTGTTAAAGATTTAAATTGTGCCCACTACAATGTGAGAGCCGGGCGCGGTTTCTACGTGCTGAACATTCATACAATATATTATGTATTCAAAATGTTAGGTTTTTTTTATGTACAGTATTGGGTTATGACTTATGAGGTTTTGTTTAGTATTCTAGTATTCGATTATTATGTATACAATACGTGTAAGTAAAGACATATTTATTTATGAACACTTGTCATCTGACAATATGATTGAATTACATTATCTATCATAATTTGCATATTGTAGTATAATAGAAATCTGAAAATATTATATATGCAAATTATGAGTCTTACACTTACAATTTAAATATATTACAGTAACAATTAAAGAGTGGTGAGTTGTGTGTGTGAGTGAGTGCGTACGTATGTAAGTGTGTGTGTGTGTGAGGAGTGTGGTGAGTCAAATGTCTGTGTATATATTTAAAAGTAGCTCAAATGTAAAATATATTTCAATAAGTACTGTGTCTGGCAAAACTGTCCTAATATTCTCAGAAAGTTACTTCATTTGAATCAAAGAGATATCAAAGAAAATAAGTTGAGAAAAATAATGCTGAAAGTAAATCCAATATCTCTTATAAATTTCCATTGAAATCTAGATGTATATAAAGCTGTATAATAAACCAGATTCTAAATACAGCAAAGCTCAACCAACATTCAAATACGATTCGCGCACGACATAAAAAATTTATCAATATAATTTTAAGTGTTCATTTCAGAGATTGCCATAACTCTGTTTACGCTACTAAAAGCAAAAGTAATTCAAATACGCGATTTCGCGAGACACTAAAACGCGTAATGACATCTCAAAAGTTCTAAATGAAATGCGTATATGACATCTGACATGATGGTATGAGCATGTGAGATTGAGTTTTATCACCATAAGCTCGAGTTAAAGTATCTTTACGACTGTTTTGAATACCTTACAAATGTGATTAAGGAACAAAATAAAATGTCGATGGAATTAAATTTGCCGAGACCTCGTCAGCAACACTTGTACGCGATAAATTGGAATCAGGCTACATTGTATGAGAGTTGTGTATTCATAATTTGAGTATTAAAAGTACATTTATTGCCCAAAAAGATTGAGTCCTTTAACACCAGTCAATTCAAAAGGATCTATTGAATTGAACTGCTAATTGACAAGTTCCATGTACAGTATATGTCAGGAATGTTTCGTTAAATATAACTTTTTTTTTATGTTACAGTCGGCAATGGAGCTGGTGAGACGCCTGATGGTAAGTGCTACCACCGCCCATGAACATTTGGAGAGGCATAAGGTCCATTGCAGACCATACGCCTCTACAAATGGATTGCCGACTTTTTGGGAAGGGATTAAGAAAGGATTAGCGATAGGAATAAAAGAAAGGACTGGGGAGGGTAAGGAAAAGGATATATCTGATAGGTTTTTATGATAATTACAGAAAGTGTCGAATATTATGTTCAAATTAAACGTTTATTGATAACTATTTTCTAAAACTATTGCATGTGTAGTTTTATGTCATAAAAATGAGGTAACCGACTTCATAAATAGCCCGAAATTGCCCAAGTGCGTTTCCCGCTCAGTGTATAATCGGCTTAAAGTCGTATCAAACGTTTATACTTATAAAGTTCCAACTAGAGTGATGAAGTCAGCTCGGGTATTACACAAATTAAGGCAAACGACAGTGTGTTCCAGGCTTTACTTAGCGATTGCTTGTCAAGCGCTGTTTACCAAGTACAAGCTTTTAACCTAAGTGCTGATGAGACTTAATGTTGCTAGAAACATCTTTATTGTTTACGACTTATTAAAGCGCTGATGAAAATTTGATTTCGCTAAGGCCGTGCGGCGAGAACTTGGTGTATCGCATGATTTGGTTTCGAGTAGCGAAGACTTCATTTTGAACTATTATCCTCTTTGCAGTTACATTTTAACTAACAACGTTTTGGTTTCGAGAACTTTTTGTATAAAAGCTATGCTACATAATAAGTAAAAATATGTATAAAATAGTAACTCAAGTATCTCTTATATGTGCAAAAGTATCTCTGTCTATCAGTCTGACAGTTTGTTCTTCATAATCTGCTGACCCGATTTGTATGAAATTTTATACATAATATTAAGTCTGAGACTAATACGATATTATGCCTCAAAATATATATCAGTAAACTTGAAAATGACATCATATTTTTTTTCACTTTAAGTCCATTTCATTTTCATCTCTTATAATTTATACACGTAAACTAAAGGGAGTGTCTGCATCGCGAGCATAGCCGCGTGCGAAAAGCTAGTATTAAGTAATTTAAGCATGTTTTACTATTTAAATGGCCACGATTTACAAAAATGCTGAACCTTTTCTTATTATAATAATACTTCAAAATACTGCTATAAAAAGTCGTCTTTGATATCAAAAATAAACCTTTCTCCAATATTAACAAAGAGTAAAATTATGAAACTGATTACAAGCTTCGTCAAATATGCTGAATAATATATACGCTCGTAAACACAAGTTGATATTACAACAGGATGTGGTGGGGATTAGAATTCGTATATTGGCAGCGTTGTACCCTGCTGGGAGGGTTCTCGTAAAGGCCCGACAATATTTTCCAATTATTGACTCCGCTATATTGTGCCAAGAGATGTTTAGTGGTTATTACGACATCACAGATACTACAAGTGGTTCATATTTCTTTTTTATCTGTACTTCACGGTGTTACGCTTTTAATGGCCACAGTAAATAGTTTACACTGCGTTGTTTTTATATTGGATCATCTTTTTGAATGCGCTCGAATAAAACGAAGTGTTATTAAACGCCAGTTTGAGTTTATAGTCTAGGTGGTTGTACAATAGCATATAATGTTGCCGTAAAAATGAAATAAGATATGCAGTTGTGGTGGTATACATAAATATTTTATTACAATATATTCCATACTGTACAAAATATTTGTGATAATTGTTATGTTTTACAAGTCTACTTATATAATAAAAGGTGAAGGTTTGTGAGGTTGGATGGTTTAATGTTGTTGTGGAGTGACAACAATCGAAAAGCATAGAACGGATTTAATGATATTTATAGTGTTGTAGCTTATGCACCGGAATATAACATGAAATATATTTAAAAGACTTCGTTATGACCGCGTATGAAACCACACGACACAGCTAGTAGGCTACAAAGCTGATATGCAACAATATTTCACATGAGATCGTTACATCTAAATTGACATAACAGTTATTTAACACTCTATTAAGACCACCAATAAGTTATATCGATTCATGAGAAAATTATAAGAGAACAGTGTTCAGGTATTTTAAAATGTGTTATTTAATAATTACGTACAAATACATAACCTGAACATATTATTAAACTCGATTTACACCAGATCTGGTAGAATGCCAAGCACTAACAATTCTTGTATGGAAAAATTTGTTTAATCATTCCACGTACCAAGTCAGCAGAAATGCTAAGAGCTATCTTCAGTAACTTGCATCACGAATGACGTCAATTTTTCCCGCCATTATGTCTGACGTCACAACGGTACCATCTCCTTGATTATTCTGCTGATCTGGTAGAATGCCAAGCACTAACAATTCTTGTATGGAAACATTTGTTTAATCATTCCATGTACCAAGTCAGCAGAAATGCTAAGAGCTATCTTCAGTGACGTAGTAAGTTGTATCACGAATGACGTCAAATTTTCCCGCCATTATGTCTGACGTCACAACGGTATCATCTCCTTGATTATTCTGCTGATATGGTAGAATGCCAAGCACTAACAATTCTTGTATGGAAATATTTGTTTAATCATTCCAGGCACCAAGTCAGCAGAAATGCTAAGAGCTATCTTCAGTGACGTAGTAAGTTGTATCACGAATGACGTCATATTTTCCCGCTAACATATCTGACGTCACTACGGTATCATCTGCTTGATTATTCTGCTGATCTGGTAGAATGCCAAGCACTAACAATTCTTGCATGGAAACATTTGTTTAATCATTCCATGTACCAAGTCAGCAGAAATGCTAAGAGCTATCTTCAGTAACTTGCATCACGAATGACGACAATTTTTCCCGCCATTATGTCTGACGTCACAACGGTATCATCTCCTTGATTATTCTGCTGATCTGGTAGAATGCCAAGCAC
>NC_052109.1:3873604-3890227 GCF_012273895.1 Zerene cesonia
ACTCGATTTATTATAATAAAGCTAAACATACCGCACACACGCACAGAATGTGTTTGTACTAGTGTGTGCTAAAACGTAACTCGTTAGAAATGGCCGCTTAATGAGCTGATGATATGTAACTTTAATTAGCGTGTTATTGTTTGTTAATTTAATGACTAAATGTTGGATAAACGCCAGTGCGGCGCAGCCTAAAGTTCAACGATAGTGTCTACAAAATAGGCGTGTACTTGGCAGAGAAATTTCCGAGCGAGCCGCCGGAGGTTCCGACTCTATAATACGTAAATAATCGTCAAGAACACTCTATAACTTTCTAATTGCTTTTTACCTCGATGGGTCCATGCTTTTAGGCAGATTGCTTATTTTGTTAATGAACTTCGACGATTCAAAACTTTTTACATTTTGCAAAGGTATTTAAATATGAAAATTCACGAATTATTTTCATATTTCGTTTTCGTGATTTTGTTATAATTGGTAACTATTACGATGCTTAAGTTTTTGAAATATTGTTAGTAAAAGCTGTGCTTAAAGTGAATATGTGCCTAAAGTGATCGCTGTAAGCAGACGATAGTGAAAAAGCCGAAGTGTAATTAGATTGTTATATCGCGTCTACGACTGCAGCCAGCGTAAAGTTTTATTGAAAAATGTTGCGGTATGATTCAGAGTCAGGTAACATTTCGGACATGTAAAGGCGCGTTGTACAAAAGAATTTCAATTTGGTACCGAATCGCGCAACCCTTTTCAACTTTACAAAGTAATTTCCTGACGCGAAATTGATTCGTTGGCTTCGTGGTTTTTGTTTGGTGTGGCGACCGCGATTTTAATTAAAGTAGGAAAAAAATGTTACCTTGTTATGCTTCTCGTTTGCTGACAACCACTTTTCACTACGAAACGGTTTGTTAGCGCTCTTCCACCGAAACGGCAGACGGATGGTCGATAAAACGAGATGAATAGGCGCACTACTACACGGCCCACCCTAAAAACGTCGATAAATTACCTAGTAATAGTCTTGCTTAAGTAAAACCGATTTGATACTCCCCGCCGTAATGGTCAGCTTTCCTCCAATCCCATTAAATAAAAATAATGACCTAATAACTTGTTGATTATATTGCGGAGTAATTTCCACTTTTTGAACGTTTGCATTATCTAATATTTAATTTTGATAACAATGACCCGAGTAAATTACTTCAATTTATTTGTTATAATGAAGATATACTGAAAATTTTAAATCATCACTTAATATATAAATTGCTTGTCACGTTTTTTTGTCCGCGCTGAATTCCTTAACTACTTAACGGATTTTAATAAATTGTGCACACCATGTGCTATTTTAATACCCATAAATGAGCATCTGGTCGGAGATAATACTATAAAGTAGATTTTTTTTTATGTCATAGCGGGCAACTGAGCTGGTGGTTCGCCAGATGGTAAGCGATCACCACCACCCAGTGAACATTCGCAAAGGTAGTACATCTGCGAATGTGCTGCCCGCTTTTACTCATGTAAGGGAAAAAGAAAGGATTAACGTCTGGAAAAAGGAATGGACTGGGACGGGTGAGGAAAAGGAAACAGGCCTCCGGCTCCCCCAATCACCTTACGAAAAATAGTGGCAAACCACTATTTCACGCCGGTTTTCTGTGGGGGTGTGGTACTTCCCCGGTGCGAGCTGTCCAATTCGTACCGAAGCGTGCTCGACTCCCACAATTATAAATAATAACAAAAATTTTTGTTTGAACGCTCTAATCTCAGGAACTACTAGATTGACTTAAAAAATTATTTCATCGTTGATATGTGCGTGATCCTTGGAGTTGATTACAGGTTATATAACTTCGGGAAAAGCCGTAGTATACCGCTTGTATAAAAATAGCTTTACTTTAAAATTCTATCATTCAACGAACACTGTGTATTGAAATGATACTAAGAACTATTCTGCCACATATTTCGAATCAAAATGAACGTAGTATAAATGTCAAATTACTATTTAAGAAAGCCTTAGGGTATGATTTAATATAACATTTCGGTGGAAACTCCGTTTGGAGTGACGTTAATATGACAAATAATTTCCTACGAAGCCTACCTTCGGTGTGCCGCGGAAATGCGTTGAATATGCTAATAATTTCCCATGTGCTTTCCTTGCCAGTTTCATACTTGCTTCCGTCACTTAAACTTAGGAATACTTGTGAATTTCAATATTTTAACGTTGGAATTGGATCGACTTGCCGATAAACTTGTTGTTGTAGACAATTTTGCTTACATTTTTAATCGACATTCCTAAAAACGAGGGTGTTTCTCAATTTGGTTGTATTATTTGTCTTTGGTTTGTATCTTCGTGGCTCTCTACAAATTGACGTGATTTGTTTTGAATTTTATAGGAAATTTTTGAAATTTGGTGTTATTTTATAATTTTTAGTAGTACCTACCCCTCACGTGACCAGTTTTGGAAACGATTTTGGTTTTAATGTGGGAGTCGAGCACGCTTTGGCACGTGTTATGTTTTTTACGGTGGAGGAGTCGGAGGCCCATTTCTTTATCCTCACTTTTCCCAGTCCATTTCTTCTTTCCACTCGATCCTATTCTTCTCTATCCATAGTAGTAGCTATTAGGTACAGAAAAAAATTGGCAGTTAAATAACAGCATTGTAAATTATGCTTATTTGAAAGCAAAACACAGATTTGAACGCATTTCAGTAAAAGTTAAGATAATATGCGCGCACAGGCTCATAAGCTTTCGATTTCACGTGAAGCTATATAAGGAGAAAAGTAAATTCCTTAAGAGGCTTTAACTAAAGATTAGACCAATTCTTTGCAATATCCACCTAGTGTGTGACCCATTTATAGGATGAGCGTGGTAAATGGCTTTCTGAACACGGCGATAACTTTAGGAACATTTCAAACAAGATCTGTAACTATCTTATAAAATTTCAAAATATAATCTTTACATATCTTTTGTGTATGTAGGCTCTACTTAGGATTCGATATGTATATAAAATTAGTCATGTTAGTTACATTACCTTATAATTGAATGGTGAACTGGTTTAATGATTTTTGCTTTATTAGATTGGCCTCCACTTCCTCTTTTTCTATAATAACTGTTTAAATTTTATAATTTACTGCATAGATGGTGCCGGGGTGAATCATTTGATTTTAATTTACATATTGATGATGAATGTAAAAACATATTTTGTTTGTTTGTTTGTGACGATTTGAAGTTCGTTTAGAAGTTACAAGTTATAAACAAACTGGTCGCTTTGTATAATTCAATTGCATTTCTGTTAAATGGCAATTGTGAATTTTTTTTTCATATTTTTACATGAGATGAGCGAGCAACTGAGCTGGATGGAATGAGCATATAAAAAGAGCAATAGAACAAATTAACGGCTTTCGACGAATCCAAAAAACTTTATTTTCTTGAAGAAAATACTAATTTCTATTATATATTTAGTCTAGATAACATTCACACTGGTCTGACGTTTTTGAATAATGAAGTATGACGAATCCAAACTTATGCATTGCTCTCCCTACTTTATATTTTATAATATTGTACAAAGGAAACACTTGACTGTTTGTTTCTTTACCGATTCAAAACAAAAATTGGTAGACCAATTCAAAAAATCCACTAGAACGTTACATCATATCCGAGTAACATAGGTTTCATTGTGATGACGGAAGTATAATCTAAATAAAGCATTCAATAAAAATAAAAAATTACCCTTTTTGCTACTTTTACCGAGATGAAACATCTCATTTCTATGGAATTATCCTTTGACTACGTGGGCGAAGCCGCAGGCGAAAAGCTAGTCAAATGATAAAACAATTGGATGACAAGTTTCGAAATGGATTCAGTTTTGAATATCCGGTCATTTTCTATCTCAATTATGAAGTAGTGATGTTATGTGTTCTGTAATATTCCTTTTAATGAAAATAATAAGATCCAATTTTGTTTGAGAGAAGCTTTCAGACAATGGGTAAGGGTCTCTCGGACGGACTTTCAACGATTCTCTGTAGGAATTAAGGCTGCGTTCACGAATACGATCGGATAACACTAAGTTATGAATAAGTTTAACATATTATACTTATTCATCACTATACTACTACACATATATTCGTAGTTGGGTGCTAAATAAAGGTTAGGGTATCCAAGACCAAATACGAAATGAACCTTTTGATAATCTATCCTACATTTGAATAAGTTACTAAGGCGCTTTTTATTACACGTCAAAGTACATTTGAAAGCGGATACTTTTTCATATGAAAACATGCGTTCGAAGCGCCTTTTCAATCGACTCCCAAAAACGCACCTTTGTTTTTAGGACGTCGTTTGTTTTCAATTCGACAGATTTTTTTATTTATTTTAGCATTCATTAATTATTGATACTATTTATGAAACTTATATTATGTATTTTGTGTGTGGTTCGTAATAGTAAAGTTCGATGCATCATTTGGTGAGCACGGTGATATTTAACATCCGTTACACGTACCTCATATTTATTTCTGGGAGAGATGAATCTGTATGCTCTCTCTAACTTTTTTATTTAAATTAAGTGATCTGGGATTGATTTCGCTCACATATTTGATTAAACTGTTTCCCGAATTATATTATGCAACTTATTTCCGATATATACCTATATAACATGCATGTTTTTAAGATTAAATGCGTGAGCACGCCATCCATCCGCATTGCCGTCTTGTTAGTCTCATACTAGCAATAATACTGAAATTGTGGACGCATCCCAATATGTGGCTGGCTATATTCTAGTGGCTAGGCTCTCCTTTGCTCTAACTAGGAATAATTTTTATACGTTTTTTAAACCATGCAATGTTGATATTTGTTGTAGTTCTTGAAAGTAGTGTGCTAGAACAGATATCAAATTACTCTATTTTAAGTCGTTGGAAATAAATATGTACGAAGAAATCGTTGTCGAATCGATCGTGCTCTGTAATAGTGGTGAGGTATATTTTACACGTTTGTTTTATTAGGTATTAATGTAATTCATATTTCTTCTATGACTTTTTAATATATAAATACATAAGTAAAACACCTTTATGTAGTTAGTGTAAAATACCGATTAGACGTTTTTATTAATTTGATGCATATTTCATTAAACAACTTTATTACAACTGTATAAAATAACAAAAAATTATCACACGCAAGCATATTACAAACTTTTCCGCTAATATTATTCAAGTTAATCGGCGGTCATGTTTGAATACCAATTTTCCGGGCGTATCGTCGCCCCATCCGCGCACAATGCTACTTATTATATCGGTTATCTACCCCACTTTATTATGGGGATGTCATGATATTATGGAATGATGACCCCGCTACTTATTCCGGACACATGTTTTGCTTTAATGCTGTGGTTGGAAAATGCTTTAATACGCGTTTTTATTATGTGTTTTTTCGTCGACTTAGATAAGCAATAAAACATGAATAAATTACATGTATGTTCCACAAAATTAGTGAAAATGTTTTATATGAGATATGTTGCCTCAAGTAATTAAATAAAAAAGGCGGGAAGAAAAAGTTTATATTATTTTACAACTACCACGGTTTATGTAGGCTAAACTGTTAGCGACTTAAAACGTAAAAATTCTCAAATAGGTTTTATATTTTAACCTTAGATACCAATCAGACCTAAGGAAAACCCTTTCATTAGAATAAAATATGAAATTATTAGCATTAGGCATAATATAATTAGATTCAAATCTAATGTATCCGATTTGATTAAGATGGTTTACTCGAGCTTATTATCTATAATTATGGCAATTAATATTATTCAATTCAATCATCTCGATAGAATTGTCTCTATTGAATTATAATGGATATATTGGAATTTCGATTATATTTAATCGTATTGATTTTTCAAATTATTGTACCCCTTTATACATAAAAAGAATTGTGTTATAATAGTTTTAGGGCATCTGCAAATACTTGTAAGACTAAGCGTTAAATGTATTGAGTTTATGAAGAAATCTAGCGCAAGTATGGACTTCGGTGGCATGCGGTAAGGCAAAATTGATTTCAAAAAATTACGTTATAAATACAATAAAGCATTGATATTGTTCTCTTAATGGGTAAGGAAATGGATTAATAAATAAAAGTAAAAAAGCAAACCCCATGCATTTATATTTCATATTGGTTTAATATGGATTTATTTTCTAACTGCTAGTTTATGTCTAGGATTCCAAATAAAACAACTAAGGACTCTGAGTTTGAACAGATATCACGATTTTTAATTGTTATTATGTTCTTAAATTAATACCACAGCATGTTTTAAAGATACGTATCCATTCATTCATTCTAAGACAAAGCTACATAATCTATGCAAAGCCAAACAAATAAACGTGCGTTCCAATCACGAAACCGTTTCAATGGCTGAGGTACGAAATACTCGATCTATAAGTGAACGAGCCAGCCTTGATAGCAATGTGGCCTTCAAATCAAACAAGTGTTCGTTGCACTGCGATTCGCTTTGCAGTTTATCTGGCTGCAAGCAATGAATGAGAGTGGTTTTGTTAACTATTTTTGAATGCTTCTAATCGAAATACACTCACGACTCTAACAGCTTTACAAAGAAATGACGCAAACAATAGCAAATTGAATTTTAGTCATTATGGTGTATATGCTGAACTAGGGACTTAACCAGATTAACACGGATCTTTTTTTTTTTTGAGACGGAGATTTTCTTAATGCAATGTGAAATCTTACTAAAATTTACTATTTTTCCCTAATTAGGAAATATGATTATCCGTCATAGATCGCTGTCGTGGATACTTGTACCATTATAGAACTATTAAGGGAAAAACAGAATCCTTATAGGGCTTTTGTGCCGATGCGGCTTCTCCGAAACCGGTAGACGTATCAATATCAAATATTTAGTAGCGTTGAAATACACTCAGATTTTTAATAAAATGTTCACAATCGCAATTGAATCATATCCTTATAGGACGTAAAGTATGTATGTTCGTTCAATTTATGCTTTTTATTTAGAGTGTATTTTTCTCAATTAACAAGTGATTGGTATATAGTTCAATATGTAAAACATATTAAATTAATTGATTGAAGATAGTTTTCGTGAATAGACATAATAAATAAATACTTGCATACTTGTACAATACTAATTTCCAATTTAGGAACTTTTATAATAATGCCATTGATAGAATCATTTCAGGATTAATAAAAACACGCAAGTAAAACAAGGTTTTCTTTTCGTTTTCCCAATTACATATTATATATCATAATAAGCGGTGTTATTGGCTCAAACACGGAATTCGCTCGTAACACCTCTAGTTGGGCCTATTGTAGTCAAAGGGACTAAAAATAACATGTGATTTATGTATTTTTGTATGGCATATTTATACTACATCATCAATTTTGATAAGATTTATGAAAGCTGTCATACTTTAAAGTAATTTTATGGAACATAGAATGCATTTTAATCAAAATTCATTTACAAATGCAAGTTGTATTACATTCTGAAACTGTCATGTAATCGATCATAAAACACAACATAAGAAGGTACTATTTTATGAAAAAAAAAAAACAACAAGCAATTGCACTTGCCTTTTTCAAATAAAACGTGAAGCTGCTAAATGTTGTAGTGAATTAGTGAGAAATAAACAAATTATCAACGGGGGTTGTTGTAGAGACGTGATTTCCATGCGTCGAGCGTAGAGATTAAATGGTCCCTGAAACGCTTGTTAAATATTCAGAGTGGGGTTAACAGATATTGAGCGAAATGCTTGATAATGTTCAAAGGAGCCTGCTTATTGTTAACAATGTATCTTTGTTAGATCAGCTTATAAATAAATATAAGTGAAAAAAATTTATTCATCTGTTGAAATTGATCATAGAGGTTTAAAAAATGTGTGTACCTACAGTGCATACATCTGAAAGAAATTCATTTTCTATTTGACACAATGCTATTTCATGCATTTGACAAAAACACATTAATCTGAAGTATATTGTTGTTTATTTAGCTATTTTTTCCGAATCCTTTCAACTGGAAAGTTAGAGTTCTACGGACCAACAATAAAATGAATAAAACAATTTGTTGCGAATTTTATTGCATTTTATATCATCGCACAAAACTGTGCGTATAAATTTTATTAAAGTTGAAGTTTATATATATGTTTCCTACAGCCTTGCTCGCATTTAATACAGCATTGGAATGATGAAACACCTTAATACCTGGTTAAAGTTTGCCTTTAATATAGCTATATACATATAGCTCGATTCTGGCAATTGTCACATGCACACGTGTTTACAGAAGCTGAGTCGCAGTTTACCGGCACTCGGCTTTATCGCTGGAGTGGGTCACAATGAAAGCCCCCACCGAGCCTTTGTCTTAGCTAAACTCGACCACACGAGCTTTACTAACTTACGGTTCTATATCCTCGTGAATGTAATTATCGACGAAATAACTTTGCGTTAAATTTTATCAAACTTTATATAATTAGTTTTAGTCCCAATATAGAATAATTATAAATATAATAACAACAAAATATTTTCAAAATTCTAGCGTATTCGAAATTCAAATATTTTCAATAAAAAATTATTTGAATTTCGAATACGCTTTTAAAGAAACCTCTATTAAATATAAATTAAGAATACGACTCTATGAAACTTTATCTAATTTTATATTGAACGGAAAAAGTTTCATTAACTGATTAGAATATCATGCTTCCTTCATGAGCGTAAATCTAGAAACGGAGTACTTAAGTTATTGTAATTTAATAATCATTATAGACTTCACATCTGTCTTTTCAAGACTCGTTTTATGAACGCTCGTAATTCATCCAATTTTATCTTCTTTCACACTCTCAATAATATTGACACGGAGCAGAATATTTAAGTGATGTAGCCAAAATTACTGCTGTAGACGCCCAGTTCCATTGAATTATTCAACGTTCTGTATATAATTAGCCCTGAGTATAGTCTAACGTAGACAATTTAAGTTCGACAGTCTATTTGTTTGAGGCTTGTCAATATTTGAAACTCGCAGTGAACGGTTGCGACTTATAATTCACATAAATCATGGATTTTTCCAATTTATTCTTGAGATTGGATATCGGAAATTTGTATAGGCGTTAATAAGTTAGTACTTACATTTTTTTTCATAGAGGTATCGGTATGTATTCCAATGACTGAAATCATTTATAGATTAGTTCCTCAACTTTCATTTGCGAAAACCAAAAATTACAAAAATATTAACGCTATATTACGCTAAATATTTTGCTAGAATAAAGTTGAAACCGTTTTTGATATATTGCTTCTATCAACTATCAGGTTATAAATTTTATTGAGATAAAACTTTGGATATTGGCATAAAATAACATAACTGAAATGCAGTCTAGACGACTTTAATATAGAGTACCTACGTAAAATTGTTATTGAAATGATATGTCACTTTATTTCTTTGTAACTGGTATTTTTCAAGTATGACATTTGAAGCCACCTGATAAAACAAAATCAAAGCGCTTGAATTGTTCACCTACAGATTATAAAAATTCTGGAAATTTAATTTTATTAATGTCTGGATAAAAAAAAAGTAATAACATCAAGTAAGGTAATGTCGTGTATCTTTTACCATTGAGTTGAAGTTAAAAAATTAAGAACTATACATAACCAATTTAAAAATAAATAAAAAATATGACTTCCATAGATTTGGGTTAAATTACATAGATTTGCAATAAAAATAAACTATTTTGTAAAAAAGGTTTATTTATTTACCGAATATAAAATTACCATCAGATAGTTAGGACCGCATAAAATCGTTACTGACAACTACAACAAATACTTCGACTTATTCCAGGACATTTAAACTCTATATAGAATCAACACAAATAAAAACATTTAGGCATTTATCTTATAAAATGGCACTACCTAATTTAGGTAAATATTTACATTTCACAAAGAAACAACAAAAGCTCCCATAACTACAACTTTACACTTTTATACACTTACATTTATTCATATTTACACACACAACCGATTTATATTTTAAAATAAATATAAGTTCTACAAGCCATTATACCTAAAATTTTTAAAACTCAATATATATTGAGATATTACATTGAAATATTTACAAAAATTTACAGTTTTTACAAATCTCTCCATTATAATTAAGACTTATAATTACGCTATGGTTTAATTATAGAACTGCCTATAGTAAAAAGTATGTTGAAAATTTTAAAAATTTCAAATATTACTAAAGCCAAAGATTTGCAAAACATTTCAAAAACCAAATATATCAGTTTTATAAAAGGGATTTAACCTGAAGGCTGATCTCAAATGCGATAATATTATTAATGCGATATTATTATTAGGTTTAATAATGGTAAGACATTCTTTGAGCAAAAATTATAATTGATACCCTTGCTTGCCTGTTAAGTCGCTTATTGGCGATATTTATAGCTCTTATTTTTGTATGTTAGAGCGGGCATCCAAGCTGCTGGTTTGCCTGATGGTAAGCGATCACTAAAATTTTTTTCATTTGCAGAAGTAGGGCTTGTGCAAATGCCTCGCCCAATATAAAGGCATCAGGAAATGTTGATGACGGGGATAAAGAAATAGACAGTATGCTTCTATTTCAGGCTGATGTTTTGTGAGGGTGTGATACCTTCCCCTTTGTGATTTGGCCCAATACGTGCTTAAGTGTGCTCGACAACCACACTTAAATTGTATGCTCCCATTATTAACTGAAGTATATTTGTTTCATAACAATGAATAACACAGAGCATATGGCGAGTAAAATTAAATACACGAGCTCAGTTTACTTAAACTAATTTTTACATTTCTAATTCTTTCTATAGGAAAATTTATATTGTCTAAGACTCGTCAATAAATTAGTGATTTTGGCCGAAATTCTTCATGGCAGTTATTGTTTCTGAATACACTAACTTTTAAAAATAGTTAGTCTCTAAATTTTTAACAAATTAAATACTATACACAATGTACATAAAGTCATAAAATAATTTAATAAATTTATCTAAATTGCAGATAAAATCATTGCGAGAGAATCGTTTACTCCATTGTTTATGAAGATAATAACTCCAAGAATTCTACAATTCTATATAAATAGTAACTTCGACATTTAAATAATTCATAGAACAAAACAATATTGATGTTCCTTACTCGAATTTAAGTTTTGATAGTAAAAGTTTCAAGGATTCCATGAATCAATCAAACCAATATTATTTTATGACTCGGCTGAGTCATAAAATATAGACAATTTATTAAACTCGCCTGAAGGTAGTCGTTAGGAAAAGAAGTTAGGCCAAAAGTTTTAAGCATTTATTCTTAAAGTTTTTTACACACAACTCTCCGGGCCTGGTAAGTTTTCTGCTAAAACGTGTTCTCTTCTCCTCACGTTAGTCTTTCCTTTTCTATGTAAAGTCGACGTTGCGAGACTTCCAGAACTTAACGTTGGTCCGCTTAATGCTAAAGTTTGACTTCCAAATGGTGAGCCAACATTGCCGTTTGGACATACGAAGTTTGGGCTTCCTAATGTTGGACTTAGGTTAGGTCTGAAGTTATTCGCTAATAGAGGTTGTGATAAATTTTGATTTATTGCATCTTCTTGTCTACTGATGGGTGTCATGTCGCTGCCGGGAGTGAGCTGTAAATAAAAGGCAATAAATATATATTTTTTTACCATGAAATTATTAACTATCATGCGATTGCCAACTTACTTGTTGTGGTCGTCCCGCTGAGTCCAAAAGTGCTAAATCCTCGGCAGAGAATACTGCTCCAGTTTTAGACCAGTCACCTAAAATAATATTGTAAATTTTACCAAAATATTCTTGACATTTTATATTATTATCTATTCAATTTATCGCACCTTTAACTTCCCGTACCGTAGTCCATTCTTCTGAATCCGTATTTGCCTGAACGACGTTCTGACTTTCGCCATCTGAATCAATGTTAAGAAAACGTGTATTTCCAAGTCTTTTTGCAAAGTCTGCTAAATGAGCGCGATAATGCAGGAGGCGATCAAAAAGGAGGAACGGGACCGTAATATAAACTGGGGCTCGCTATTTTGCCTCTTCTTGCTTGTTTTTCGCCGTTCTCGTTTTATTTTTTCGAATAAAGAACCCGTTTTCAACGGACGAAAACAAGTCTCTCAAATTTTTGTTTAATAAATTCACTGACGCAATTTCGTTAGTATCTTTAATGGACTGCTGCGAGAATGTTGCGGAGAGCGGTGCGGTGAAAATACTTAAGTAACGATTCTAGGCATACTATAAAACAAATTTCAAATTTTCATTCCGCTATTCTAAGTATGAACTTGAGATGTTGAAATAACCGAGTTATTTAAAATTTTTACTAAAATTGAGCCACTTTGCAAGGTTTTCGGCTCTGAGTACGACTTTTTCGCTAAAGTTATATAATTTACTTCAATTTAATAAATTTACAGTTACTATACGATTCGTGATTTTCAAATAAACTCTTTATATCTTTCATAATCTACACCAACGTTGTTACACCACTTTCGAAAACGAGTTTATAAACTTACTTTACTAGATATAATTTAAATATACAATTTACTACCCCTTATATGAAAAATAAATCCGCCATCACCGTTCTACAAACCGAACGAACAATTAATTAACACTACATACACACCTGGCGGGTTCAGTATGTCCGGCTGCGGCTCCTTGGACTCAGAGGGCTTGATGGTGTAGGCGACGACGTAGCGCCGGCCGCCGTCGCTGAGTTCCAGCATGTCGCCGGGCGGGTGCTTGTGGGGCGCGCGCGCGCGGCGCCGCCGGGCCAGCAGCGCGGCGAGCGACAGCCCGCCCAGCGCGAGCAGCGCGCCCAGCCCGGCCGCTACGAGGATGCCGAGAGTTGCCCCGCCCATCGCGCTCTTACCATCTGGTTTTAATCAATTGTGAGTTTTATAAACGGTAATGTTTTAATGAATGATTTCTGCAGAAAAGCAACAATCCAACATAAATAGTGAAAACCGGACAAATCGCTTTCGATGGCTTCTGTCATTATCTACAAAAATGGCCAAAATCACAAGTCACGTTGTGTGGGTGTCCCGACATTCTTGATACCGTGGTTGGCACGTGATCATATAGGCGAGGGTTTCTAGGTTCCATTATCGTTCAGGAATTAAAATAGTATCGGTCTGGAAGAACGGATAATGGCTCACCTACTTGACCCCAAATAAAATCATCAAATGAAACATCATATTTATATGTGTAGTGTAAGTGATTGGGAAAAATAAGTAGTAACAAATATAAATATATACAATATTGATTACAAAAAAAAGAATAATAATATAAAACAATAGTTCTACAAACGAAAAAACACACATGTTAATAATGAATTGCACTATGCGATTCCATAACGATTAGGTGTCTAAATAACATAAAATTGTTATTATCGTCTGTATTGGGATATTTGCATACATACAATATTAACCGCATAAGTGAAAAACACCTCTAGCCTGAAGCTATTCGCGAAAGCTGTGGTTTAGCGGTTCTTTGAACTTGGAATATTCCTACTTAATCTCACCACAGAAGTTCGATGAACGGGACACATGATAATAGATTCAGAGATACAGGACACGCGTATAGGTGGATGTTACTTAAACATCCCAAGACGACGTAAGTACTTGATTGCTTTAGGCACTTAGCATACGAACATCGCATCGATAGACAAGTCTAGGAATAGGAGTTGTTTGACGCTTGTAAAAAAAACATATAAAAGAAATTCACTTCAATATAACTCTATTACTGGTGCGTTTTCCGATTTTTCGTAAACGTTTGCAACGGTAAAAATAGTGCGGCATTTCTCTTCGAATTTTTCAGGTTAATAAAAAATGTAACTGTTGTTTAAGAGTCGACAACAGAGACCAAGCTTTTGTTAGCTTAGGAATATGTTACTGGACTGAATATCACTTTCAACAAATATTTCACAGACGTATTTTTATATGAAACTTATTCGTTGATATGTTACGTTTGAAATGTTATTTTTCAGTAAGCACATAAAAGACTGAACTACATAAAAATATAATCCATTACCTTGAAATACATTTGAATATAACACATTGTTTAAATCTCGAAAGAGAAACGTACTAATTTGTTTTAAACTCGCACTGCACAATAAAAAGTAATGTTATAGAGAGCAATAGAGCGCTTAATCCAATATTTAGGTTGTGTTAAAAACTGTGACGCCAGCGTTTTGAATAACAATTGTAACAACATTTCCGGCGCGAGTTCAACAGCAGCCCACTTAATGAATAACTGACAATTAATTTGTTACAAACACAAACCTCACAATATTTTTAGCTGAAGAGCTTTGTGCTTCGGAATTCCGTGATCGCTTGTTAACGACTTTGTTTTCATTCATTCTTTGATTATATCTATAAAATAATTAAAACCCTCATTAGTTTAAAAAGTAAAAATACTTGTGAGAATGGTAGTAATGCAATAGTGATTTATTGAAATTGAGAGGGTCCTGAAATACAGATTTCATTTGAAAATTTTTGCATTTAATTTGCCTCAATAAAAAAACGTTATACAGTGGATGTTGATGATGGATGGAGTTTCGGCACACAACATTATAAATGGGTAAATAAGTTATTAAAAATATTAAATATTTTAGGTGTAGGAAGTCACACTAAATTAAACATTAAATAAATACGATACAAAAAAAACTAAAAGGCCAAAATAACAGTAAGTTGACATAAAAACAATAATCTCACCAGTCCTCCTTGCAGCGTCATTGAACGCAATGTTTTCCAGCAGGGTTCTCTCCGACTCGCCTTTAAGGTTTTTTGCATAAATGAGTAGATTAAACGTGGCGCCCTCTACGTCGCCCGGTGACAGCTGGCCGAGATCTAATTTAAACGTCACTAAGCCATCTGAAAGGCAAATTACATCAACGTACTATGTATTATAGGACTCCGCTTTTAAGTTCTCCATAAATAAGTTTCGAAATCTTTCTTTTGTATTTATCTTGAAATCATTGTAATAATAATTAAATTCATGTAACAATAACATTCACACGTTCAAAATAATTTATTTCTATACAATTCCGTTTCGGTGAAGCTGTGTGAAGCGGTACTTGTAAAAGTGCTTAACACTTTTAATTTTTAGTTTTATAGCATTGAAATGCTTTATAAATGAGAAATTTTGAAAGAATAGAAAAAATTTGATCACGAGGCAGGATTGCCTCGTGATCAAATTTTTTCTATTCTTTCAAAATTTCTCTCTTGCTTAACACTTATTTCAGTTAAAATGCGTGATGTGTATTTTTTCAATATTAGCACCTAGGAATATTTTATTTATTAAAATGAAATGAAACTAATGTTAATGATATTGACATAACTCCATATTAAGACTTAATATAAACTTATTAGATCTATTAATTTACTAGATCTATTTATACACATTTTTTTTCTTTATTATTATTACATTTAAAGAGAAAGATAAATAATTAATTAAAAAAACAAACAGGCCATTAAACGATTTTGATCATCATTCTCACTGACATAAACGTCTTTTTTCAACCCCGCTCAAATCTTTTTTCTATCCTGCTACAACCCGCCAACATATAAATGTTGTTCTTCAAAGTATTGCCAGAGGACTAAGATGTAGTCGAATAAAAGTCGGCGAGGTGAAGGCAAGACGTCATTAATTAAGACACGCTGAAACAGATCCCGGAGGAACGCGCCGGGCTGCATACAAATGCACTACCTACGTGATGATCTCCGAGAGCACGCGGGCAAAGACATGGATAAACGTACTGGTCCCTAATGGAGATTCAATATTCGAGAATTTTATGTTTTTATGGATTTTAGTAACCGGTGAAAGGAAAAACTAACATTATTTATTTAGCTTTAGGCCCCAAAAAGGCGCTGTATAAGTCAATAGAACTAAAAACATACGTTTCGATTGATATTATTTTTTTTTGTTTTTTGTAAAGTCTAAAAAACACATTTAAGTTGTTTATCTGGAAGAGATCATTTAATATGTAAGTATAGGTAATATACAGATAAGACCGATTTATATGCCGTTCAAAGTTTTTGTTTTTATTGTATCGACATGTTCATTTGTTGAATTAGAATGCGTAGGTACATCTGCACTGACATTTCAAAGGAATAAATTGTTAAATAGCTGGAATTGATCTCTAGAGATCAGTAACCTGACAGTTTTTAATAAATAAGTTGTATTCAAAAAGCAAAAGACAAATTAAATGAAAAGCTTTTTTAAATCAACTGCTGTAGAATATTTAAATATTTATGAGAAAAAAGCATTATGATTCGATGTTACAATAAAGTTTAATAAATGTGAGTATATCTTTTTATTCGTATTTTTTTTTATGATTATATATAACACTTGAGCAATTTTTTCGTTTTATACTCAATTCTGATGAATTAATTAAGCAAGCAATCCTGTTATCTCAGAAAGTTGTTATGTTACCATGTATATAGGTTTTATTTTTGAGTACAATGTCTTAAATGACAAAAAAAATACTGGATTTATGTATATTGTAAGGCATTTCTATAGAATTGAAACTGATTTCGGAGAGATTATACAAAAAGCGAAATAGTTTTCATCAAAATTGGGCATAAGAACGTTGTAAACATCTTTATTCTGCTACTCAAGAAAT
>NC_052109.1:3891227-3908978 GCF_012273895.1 Zerene cesonia
ATATGAGATACATTCTGGAAATTCAGTAAGTTTAACATTTATATTAGATCAATTGAAATACATTCATTATTAAAACCTTGTAGGAATAACATTGCTGACTAGATCTTATTAAAAAAGCAAATATTCAGGGAGAAAATTTTCCATTTCATATGCATACTTTGATAAATTGTCTCATTTTGAATATGCCTATTAGATTTTAGAATAAAAATGCACTCGTTTCAAGGTTGCCACATGTTCTTATTTAGGTTTCAAATTCAACATACCAGTATCATTAACGGTGCTGTTATATCTGTTGTTGTTCGTGATGGGGTCCAACGCTTCCAACACAAAGGTCTGCGGTAGACCTCCATCGTAACCAGCGACGCAGCGCACGTACAATACCGCCATACCTTCTGTGGTGTTGGAGCCCGCTTGGAGCGAACAGTTTCTGGGAGGTGCTGGCCGAGCTAAATGAGAGAGAGATTTTTGAAAATAACTTGATTATCTCGTTCTTTTGAAGTGAACAATATAGTAACAAGGATTTAATTAACGGTTTTATCATATCACTATCACCCTTATAGCTTATTTGAATTTTTTGCCGTATTTTTTCATACATTTTAATTGTTAGGTAAGCTAAATGTGGCTAAACTATAACATAACTAGCTAAGCTGTGAACCTGGTTATAAATAAAAAGTAATAAGAAATTAGATATACATACATTTAAAGTGTATACAACACTTATAATGTAAAAATTAAAAATTAATATAGAAAATATATTAAGGAGTGAGGTGTCGTAAAGTTTGATTAAATTGAATTATTTATCTAAATAAGACTCCGCCGTGTGAACACTGTTTATGACAAGATCCTTTGATGTTTGGACGGAAAACCAACAACATTAGATTGGACGGCCAATGTTGGCGCAATACTTTGGCCCAATGTGTACAGTAAAAGTCGTTAAATGAAGCTACCTCCGCAGTGAGAGTACTTCAAAGGATTTTCATAGTTCTTTTCTACCTTAATTGGGCCACGTTCGTGTGTACCTGATATTAGCATGATCGGTGTTTTGTAAATGAGAATATGAGATGATAATGTTTAAAATCTAAATATAATACAGTTTGGAACTTTGTGTAATGAGTGTAGATATCAGATTTATAAACACGCATATTACGAGTACCATTATGTATTGTGATAAATATTATTTGAGTACAACTGTAATATTATAATTGAAGTTTTTACCTATTTTCATGTCTAACATGCAAAAAGATACAAAATATATACCTTTTTTCTAAAACGCATGTTTTCTTGTTTAAAATCTATACTAATAACTTGAACCCAAAGAGTTTATTTGCTTGTTTGAACGAGCTTATCTCAGTAAATACTGTACCGATTTGAAAAAAAAATCTTCCTATATAACATCGTCTATACGATGCGCCGTTAGTACGAGATGAATTTTTAAATCTTATCTAGAATTCTTTTTATAATTATGGAAAAGTATGCGTTTTCCACTAGTAAATATTATATTTATTTCTTAATGTGCTAAAAACATTTAAACGAATTTTATGTTACACGCTAATTTTTAAAAATCATGGAAGAAGTCTCATAAAAATGCAGTCGTAGCTGCGTAGCTCGTAGCAGCGTAGCTCGTAGCTAAAATGCGAGCAATACCGGTGCTAGTTCCATTTATATTCATATGTTGCAATATTGTCTTTTTTATTGTTATATTATATTACTTTAATAAATAATATCACAAGCGACTTTTTCAAAGTAAATTGTTTAACGATTTAAGAATTTTGTCAGTTGATTATTTATTTAGTAAACCAACAAACTTCAGAAGGAGTGAAAAAAAAGAATACACAGAATGTTTTGCATTTTCATGAAATACACAATTTATGTTTGAAAGCAAGGTAAGATTTCAGCTTAACCACGTGATATCTTATTAAACATTTTTCGCGTCAAATAATTTAATCATAGTAATCCCGAAAGGCAAGGGCGATATTAATTCATGTTACATGCGTTGAAATGAGAATTAAGTGCAGAGCTAAATTCACTAATTTCAACTTGACTTATAGCGGTAGGGTCGACAGTTTAACGTGTTATGTGTTATAATTCTGAGGATATTAAACGTTGCGGCTGAGGACGGTATTTCGTTGCACCTAACTTATATTTCCCCCTGCAGCTGCGTCATAGATATATTTTCAATGGCATGGTTGTTCTGCACAATTTATGTGCACTTTCATGCCCAATAAATGCTATCTGGGACAGCGTTTATCTTATGTTTTCTGCTCAGCGTATTGTTATAGGAATATAATGCAATGGATGGACTTAATTAAAGTATAATTAATTTCTGATCTATATGCATGCCAACAAGGATATAGGATTGATACAGTTCTCTAGATAAATGTTCTTTATTCTATTTTGTCACGATATTTTTTGCAAGATAATTATTTATATAGGTTTATTTCAGAATTTGCCATTTAAATTTGCAATTCAAATTATGATTAAAAAAGTTAACTATAATTTACATAAACCATTTATAAGTTCGATTCGATAAGCAAGATACGTTTCAGCACCCTCCCAGCCAAATGCTAAATAATCATGCAAACCGTACGTACCTACTCGTATATATTAATGCTATAATTTGGAGACGTGCTGAGATTATATCTAATAATATAAATGGAAGCGGGCGATAAGAGAGAACGAAGAAATTCACATTGTCACTGAATTTAAGACGTATAATGAGACAGACGCTACAGACGCTCTCGGGGGTAAAACCGGAATGTGGCGAAAATATCTTTTACGCTTATATTTGTCGTATCCAGCCATATAGATCCGCAAATAAGAGATATGAGATTTTGCACATTTATGTAGGTTGGACTAAAAGCTGCAGACTGAAATTATAAAACATGTAGCATTCTCGGCTTTAGAACGTTAAATGCAAACGTGTGCTCGTTTTTTATTATGGCTTTTATTGGATTTTTATTTCATCATTTGGATTAAAAAGTGACGTGTGAACATGTCTTTCTCTTAATGAAGTTTACGACATTCAATGGTGTTACTAAAATATATATAAATCAAAATATCATTGAATAGGCGGAAATTATAAAATTGGCATGAACATCAAAGGCATACATCAACTGAATTCGTGGATATCTTTATATTAATCCACAAGTTGATTATCCCTCATCAAGTAGCTTACAGCTAGATTAACAAAGTTATTTAACTTAGTACAAGAATGTATGCTGGTAGGAACAAGAGGGTAAAAGTAAACACTATATCAAGTTTGTGTTTCGAGCTCTTTGATGTTTGTGCGTAGTTCTGTTTTTAACAAGAAATATTTATTGTTCGTATAATTATATGATAGTAACAAAATCTTAATTTACCCTCATAAGATTTTTCCAAATGAACACATACCACAAAGTACAGCATTAACAATAATTATTGGCATTTTTAATTTCTTTTTAAATATATTCAATAGATAACCCAAACAATAACTACTAATGTAAACTATATTGTAATGATAAATTACTATACTGTAAAATATTTAAAAAATCCAGAATTGTGTGATTGTGTGTAAGGAAATATGTTCGTTTATCATAAAGATCAAG
Organism: Zerene cesonia; assembly: GCF_012273895.1. Taxonomy (NCBI): domain Eukaryota; kingdom Metazoa; phylum Arthropoda; class Insecta; order Lepidoptera; family Pieridae; genus Zerene; species Zerene cesonia. The sequence continues at coordinate 3,894,812 of NC_052109.1, forward strand.
TTATACAAGACACAATCAATTGAATGTTATGTTATATAGCAACGAGTATGCAATATCTCACCGGCGGGAACAATCTGGAAGACGCAGGGCTCGAGCTGGCGCCCGACGGAGTTGGTGCCGCGGCAGCTGAGCGCGCCATACTCGCGCTCGCTCTGCGGCTTGTAGCTCAGCTCGCTGGTGCTCCCGTTTGCTGTGCCTGTCATATACATCGTTAACTTGTAAACACTGTCAAACTATAATCTATGTCTTAGGTTTCAATCTGCTGAAAAACCGTTACATATTACTTACAATTTAAAGCATTATTTTTCGATAGATTACAATCTATTGGAGAGATATTGTTAAATTGTTAATGGATGTGAGTTTGGTTAAGTTCGTTCGTTTATTTTGAAAACTAGAGAAAGAGGAGTCCTGCTGAGCGTCAAAGACCTTCACGTATCAATGAGTTACTTGAAAAATATGATTACATATCAATAAGGTTTTTGTGCCTGAATCTTACATCTAATTTTAATACGAAAGTTATTATTCACTTTACTAATACTACTCTATATATTTGTTTCTATTCTTTTCTATTTTATTCCATTACTTTCAGTTTGTTTGAATTAACAGTAATATAAATTGAACTCATTTTATGATACAAACTTGTAATAAAAATAACATATACATACAGATTATTAGAGCAATAGACCACGACGGCCTTAGGTTATAAAGGAAATAATCGTATGCTTAATGAAATACGTCGAATTTTGACCGACAAGGCGGACATTTTTAACATGGATACATATGGAAAAGGTTAACATCATTTATATGATATTATTATACAAAATTATAATGAAACGTAAATATTACATGTAAGTCCTTTAGTAGTAGTTGTTTTTCCTTTAAAAATTCAACCTTTCTGCCTGCGGCTTCCCTTACGTGGACTACAAAATTTTGTACTTGGTAGATTTTCGAGGAAGAGGCAGTACTCAAAGACAGTATGACATGTTTTCCGACCTAAGATGCGTATATATTGTCAAATATTTATTTTAGGAAAACCTGTGACCACTATTCCATATTAAAGGTTTATCCAATAACTTACTTATTCCCACGATTACATGTACTTATGCATATTACATAGACATTCTTATATTATTATATATTAAAACTATATTATTCATGTAAAGTTTAGCCAAACCCCATATTAGTATATGTCGATATAATATATGTCAAAATGTGCCCAGTGCCTGCATATACAAACAGACAAATAGAAAAATAATACTAACCATTGTATCCGGGCCTATAAAACATTTATATGCATACTCTTTTCAAAAAATAATTATTGAGCATTGTCTGGGTATTGTTTTATTATCATCTTATTATATTCCATAGATGAAGCTTCACAGACAATATAGGTTCTGACGTATTTTTCATTTGATAAGCTATAATGTGGGTTCAATAATGGAAAATTATGTTCATCCTCAATTCATTTGATTGTCAAATCTAATATATAAAATTCTCGTGTCACAGTTTTCGTTGTACTCCTCCGAAACGGCTTGACCGATTTTGATGAAATTTTTTGTGCTTACCCGGTATCTATGAGAATCGGCCAACATCTATTTTTCATACCCGTAAATGATAAGAGTAAGGCAGAACAGCGTTTGCCGGGTGCAGCTAGTGAAAATATAATTTAAAATCCTGCTTAGTAAAAGCTTGCCCGCAAGAGAAAACCAATAAGTTGTTTAATAAAAGTGTCTTTTTAATATAATAGCACATAAACCATAAATTGGCATCTTGACAAGAGGACCTGGTTTACTTTTCGAACTGTGGTTTTAGTTTTATCACAAGTCCGCATGTCTTATTATAAAGAAAAATATGAGAGCTAGGATACGCATATCATAAACGATATTATAATTGAAAAAAAATGTCGAGTTACATTTTTTTATAAATAACATGCCAGAACATAAAATTAGATCTTCAAAACGTTCTCTCGGAACAAAGTTGATATATATTTAATACAACAATACAATTTAAGATATTATGTCCTGAGAGAGTTACGTTCGAGTTGCTTTGGTTTCAGCGTAACAAAATAATATTTGTGATGGAAAATACATTTCTAAGTTCTGAAGATATTCAGAGGAGGCATTTTGAATGTAAATTTAAATAGATACTGCTATACTTCTTACGAGTAAATTTGAATATTTTTGGCAGCAGAATTTAGCTACAATTGGGTAGATATTATATAATTATGGTCTTTTATGTATGTGTAACATAAGGTAACAGTATTGTCAAGAAAGTTTATTTTAAATTATGAATGAGAGAATGACAATAACGAAGTATTATTATGTACTAAGCCTAGCGTAAAAAGTGAAAAAATGCGGTATATTTATTCTCATACTGCTCAGTTATAGTCGCTCAAAGAAAAATCCAAGAGTTATTACTGCAACGGTACCTACAAAGGAAGCAAGATATTAATTTGAAATCTTTGTCCCTAATTTAAGTTCTGAGCACGCGTCACGTGTTCCGTCTTCGGCACAATTAGATTTTCTCCGGCGGGATGTCTTGATTTTGTTCTTGTTTGCTGTTGTGCTTCGTTCTTTGTCTTTTGTATTTCAGTCTTGGGTCTAGCTCATGCTGTTCTGTTTGCTTTAAGCAATTATGAAGCTTGTTAGTATGACAGTAACATATTGTTCGTTGAAAACGTTAATGAACAAAGGATGCTGAACTACAAGGATGGTAACGGAGGAAAATAGAAAACGATGAAAAATTACCGACTGTAAAACGAATAACATTGATGCAATAAAATCGTGTGGGTGACGTTATGAATTAAAATCAATATTTCAAGGCCAATAAATTATGATTATAAACATAACTAACATATAGTTATACACTTTTCTTAATTTGTTTAAAATGAAGCGTTATGTTTATTAGGTGTGTGTATAAAATATAAGCTTACCATATTTGGAAGGTGAAACATCGAGACTTTCTCCACTGTTGTTAAACTGCCAGAAGAACGTGACGTCAGGCGGGTTGGCTGTCACGGAGCAGCGCACGCGCAGCGTCTCGTCCAACTGCGCGCCCAGCACTTGCGGCGATGTGTGTGTGCAAACCGGAGCATCTGTATGAAATAGTTAACCCCGTCATTACGGCATATAAACACCTGGGATAGCCGGGTCGCTTCTAGCAATTTCCAGCAATTTCCTATAGTGCTGAATTTCAAAGAAGTGTGTTCTGTCATTTTATCATTCATGCAAAATAGGTGCTTACCTCGATGCAGAAATTGGGCGGTAGTTTTAAAAAACCGCTCTTATTATTTTATCGGAGAAACCTATGATTATGATGATAAAAAAAAATTAAAATAATTATTGATCAACACAAGTGAGAAGCAATAAACAAGACATTTTAACATAGTTTTGTTGTCACTTTTTATATATATACATACACTGAGGGCTTATGGAAAATTCAGTGTGTTTACAACATATTCCAGATAATAGAAATAATTTACAAGAAATGAAAAAGCCCTTTAAAAAGTAACGTACATCTGCCGCTGTCGTGCTTGATATAATTTTAGTTGTAAATGTTTTTAAGCCGCCTTAATGCATTATCATAACAGCAAAAGCGAGAGACAACATGGTCTTAAAATTGCGTTTCGTAATTCGGCCGTTACTCTGTGATCATTCATAATAACATACTGTCTATGAATGAAGCCGACGTTTGAAAGACAAGTTGAACGTTTCAAGATGGTTTCAAGATCCACTTTACTGTAATGTTTTTTAAATGGAGATTTAATATTATGTATGCGCCACACTAATTCCCTACGTGATTTTATTTAACGCCGTGTCAACACTTACTATTCGATCAATGACCGACGCAAACAAGGCGCCACAAAACTTGTAACAAGTGTTCTATACTTATCTAAAGTATTTCCATTATTAAATTATCAATTTTATTATAAATGGAAAAATCTCATGAAAATAAGGCTCTATTATTCGAAGTTAATGGAATCTTGCGATTTTGCGCTCGAATGAATAATGTAATTGTTTTACTTTTATTTTTTCATTTGAAAAAAATACGTTATTAGATTGACATCATTTTTCAAACTTTGAAATGTAATATGCGGTTTGTTAATAATTGTTTTTTATATAAAAAGACGTCTTTTCAAAAAGTCATGTTTAAATGAATAAAGAATGTTATGACGATGAAAATAAGAAAAATTAATTCAATCTCTCCTGATTCTTTTGGTTTTAAAATTACTGAAACGCTTTATATAAATATATATTTTTTAAGATTTTCATAGCAAGACACAAACAAAAATAAACATATTTATTGACATTACCCAATTCACTTCAACGAGTTAATGTTTTGAACACACATCACTCTTTAGTCAATATCATAATTACCAAACGCTGCTTATCCATTATCGTTACATCATTATCTATGAAACACGTAACTTTCAGCGTTAAAACGAAGTTCCCTCCAATAAATAATTGGTTGCTGTTGTGATTGATGCTTCGATAATGATTTACGATTCTGAACTTTTACCTTCACTTGTTTACCAAAACTTTGTAATATCATTAATGAATTAATGATCATTGTGAATAAATGAATCCCAACGCAGTCATAACACTTTACAGTACTTTGGTTTGATCGATTATAAGCCCATAGAGACTATATCTAAAACTATCTAAAAAAAATGTTGCCCGAGTGTAATTTATAATTTAATGTAATGAGACAAAAAAAAGTATTTAATATACATTTATAAAATGTATATTTAATGTGGCTATTGAAGAATAAATGAAAAATTAATAACCGGTCATAAAAGATAAAGGCCGAGTGTAACATTAATGAATTTAATACGTGCAGGTTATTGTAGGTCAACTCTTATCTACTGGAAATCTCTGAGAAATAATCTAAACATGCAATTATGTTAAATTATACATTGCTTTGTTTAATCAACAGCAGTATGTCATTAGTGAGCATTGATTTATCATTTATATCGCATATAATCGGGGTTAATGTCTATCTGTAGACTGTAGAGCAAACAATGCGTCCTTCAATAAATATTCGTCTTACCCCGTTGACTGTAACAAATCTGCCCCGCTATCTCTGAAAGAATGATTGATATTCCACGATTAAAGGCCCTCCCGATGAAATGAAATTAGTATTTCGTTATAATGAATAACAAAAGGCCGATTCAAATTGGAAAAACAATCGCAACAATTTACTTATTGAGGTGTTTTGTTTTTATTCGACTATTTTTATGGAACGAAAAGCCGTTTTGTCCAGTGGCCTATTTACGATTCAATTGTCTGTCGCATGAAAGTGAAATATCATCCAATTAATTCTAAAGCTGTAAATTAGAATCAATGTATTACTCTCGTTTGTCTATACGCTAATTGAAAATTCTTTCACATGGTTTTTACACAATATACATTTTATATCAGAGGTATTTTAAATAATGCATTTCACGTTATTACTCCTCCTTTAATAAGGAGCAAAGAAGATGTTTCAAAAATTTTAATAGATTTGTCAAGAAATGTTTTTGACTACTGAAACTCAATAGATATGTAATCTCAAAGCATATACTTTGAATAAACTGGGAAACATAAAGCACTCACACTGTATGCTCAAGTGAGTGGCGCGGCTGGCGGTCTCGCCGAGCGCGTTGGTGGCGCGGCACGAGTACCCGCCGCTGTGCTCGCGCGTCACCTTCTGCAGCACCAGCGACTTGGTGCTCACTATCACGCCAAGCACCACGTTGTGCACTACCGGCTTGTCCTGGTGTTTAATTATATATTCATGTATAGTTATATATTACCGCAATTTCACTATCGCTTCGCTTGATGGAAAGTGTCGACTTAAACAAACAACAATTCATAATCTTCTAGATCTATATTTATTTACTTTTAAGAGTAACTAGATTATACTTTTCGAGAAAAATGGAAGCCGTTCTACAATACGTTTCATAATAATCGATAAGAAGAGAGGAACCACTTAATGCAAATAGATGGTGATATGATAGAATTGACGTTAAAGAATGGCAAATTATATCAGCGCAAATGTACTTTCAATTAATATTCTGATCCCACTAATAATATTAATATAAAATCATATATTTAAAAAATATATTATTGAGGCACATACTCATAATATCAAACATACGAGAACTTATAATTATTCTAATATAACTACAGGTATGATAAAACAATAACACATAAATAATGATTAAACGCGCTATTGTAATTTATTTAAGGAGTAGAATATAATAGTGTCAAGGTAGAAGCAATGTGGTACATTGTTCATTGTAATATAATAAGTGATTAAAATTGGATTAAAACAATCAGCTGACATCGCGAACAATTAGGCGTTAAGCTCAAAATGTTCTTGATTTATTCATCCCCTTTCCGCGCCAGAACTGAATTGCTCCGTGACAATGCTATTTAGATATCCGATATTGTTATTCAATAGAATATTGTTTTAAATCGACAATGTTCGTGTTCTGGGAGCGGGTTCGTGCGATAAAGGTCACGAAAGCGCGTCCTGATTACTATACGGTTCAGCCAAGTGTGAATGTAATCATCAAAACGTACCCAAATTGTAATGAAAGCATTTGTTTGTACAACCTCGTTACCGCCAGACGTATTTATGTATAAATTCATTAGACGAACGTTAGTTTCAGAATTCGATAAATTACGAGCAATTAATATGTAGTGTTTGATCATTGTTTGTTATAAATTTATGAGGAGATCGATATGTTAACGACCAAATGAAGCAACGAAATGTGAAAAATAATTCCAGAAATATTAGAGCGCGCAATTAAATGTCTGTATGATGCCAATACTTTAAGTGAGAATTCCATAGTGTCACATGTTTTTGAAAACCTGTAACTATCGTGAACTAAAAAGTAACTAATGAAAGAGTTAAAGATGATCTCCACCTCCTTAATAATATTTTCAGTTGAAGTAAATGCTATTCTAGTAAATTGACGAAATCGCAAACTTTCGAGTGAAAATTTTAAATAAAGTTTAACACCACGTTAATACTTACATTATGGTACCAGGAGATGCGATGCTCTTTGGGATTGGCGCGAACTGAACATTCGAAATACACGTCATCACCTTCTTTGATTTCATGAGGGTTGAGGGTACTTCCCAATGATAATGATACAACGGGCGGATCTAAAACAAGTTTTTTTTATTTATATATATTTATTCAAGGGCTTAGTTTGCCAAAACATCATATATAACTTTAATTTTTTTGTTTCAATGTGATTATTATACAACCATAATTATAATAATTATACATTGGAAGTTACACTAGGTAATTAAGTATATAGTCGACATGATGAGGGTTTAACAAAACGTAAGCCTTACGGAGCCATTAAAAAGTTAAAAAGGTCGTGCAGCACAGCTAAATTAATTTGTGATGAGTAAAAGTTTTGACAATTTAATCGATCTTGAACTACATATAGGATCGTCAAAGTTAATAGCATTCAAGATTCTCTTAAAACGATTAAAGCTCAAAGGCGATGTCTCCCCTTTTTGAAGAACTTCGGTTTAGGACGAAATGATATTACATTAAATTATTTAAAATTAATTTGGTGGGGTTTTCTTAGAATTGTTAATAAAAGCCGACGTAGGAAGATTTCTAGTAGCTGGATTATGACAGATCCTTGATGTCGAAGTAACTTGTAATTGTATATCAGCTACTTATAAATAATGGATAATTATGCGATTGAGTATTTTAAAGTCTTTTATTTTGTGTTCTAGTAACATTCAAATTTCATTTGGATTGAATTGTCAATGTCATTCATAGTTTTCTAATATCATTATTTTCATTCAAATATTGTTATGTATCTACATCTATCTATACCTATAATCAAACAGTATTACATAGAAAAAGGATGGAGGGGTGTAAAAAACAGTAATAGACCATGAATAAAAAGGGAAAATAAAAGTTGTGCCTGTTTGTCTGCTTGTTTGTACACGCTAATCTCCGGAACTACTTGATGGATTTGAATGAAAGTTTTTTGTTGCATAGGTATCGAGTCTAGGCACCATATAGGCTATAACTTATTTCGAAAACTGAAAAAACGCAATGTAGAACCGCAACAAACCACTTTGATTTTAATAAAAGATATTAAAATTGTTCATATATTGTGGATAACAATAATTGCAACACGTGATCACAATTATCAGCTGAGAGTATAAGTTTGAGGATCTGGAATACCTGATACGTTTCTCCAAGAGCCCAGCTGCACTATAACATGCATAGGAATGAGCTCTTGATGAGGCAAACAGTTTGATGGGCATCTTTGATGACTTATAAAAATCGAAGATTTGGAACTCCCGGTGTGGAACTCCAAGAGCCCACCTACACGACAGCATAAATGGAAATGATGTCTAAGCAATTCAGTCCGATAGGCTTTTTCTGTCGACTTATAATAATTGAGATCGGTAATATTTGATGTTGAAGTCAAAGATATTTGCCGATATTCAGGAAGTAAAGTATTATATGATTAATTAAATTAAAGTTCATTTGAAACGCGAATAACTTTAAATCTAATTTTATTAAAAGCCTCCAGTCTGTTTAAAGTTCAAGCGAACGAAGTCGCGGCCAGCAGCTAGTTAAAATACAAGTTGACATTTCGGTTTGTTTGAATCTCTTTTCTGGATATGCACGTGATCTTTGAGTGCTATAGGCTATATACGTATGTACCACGTACGAAGTTGGGGCGAACCGCTAGTATTGTATAAGCCCGTATGATAAAATATAAATAATACAATAATCATATTTTTTTCTACCTAGAAAGAATTTTCAATATTATATATTATATATTTCCATGGAAAATGAAATATCAAATCATAGCACAGAATTAGCTGAAGTAACATTAGGAATAGCAATGATCGCGTAGCTCGTTCCAGATTGCATCGAAGCGTCTGGCCGTGTTCAGGTGAACGGTTATCTGCGGGAAACGGGCGCTGACACTTTATTGGCCATTAAAGACCTATAACGACGTCACCCCGCACCGCGAGAAACGTCCTACAAATAAACATTTACGATTCCTCCATTTAAATTGTTGCCAAAACGATTCGCGCCGGGAGCAGCGAAATTCTCCCCGCTCTAAATGCGTTACGGTTCGCCAAGCAGAAGTAAATAGAATTTATTTATATTTGAAAATTAATTTCCTTTATCGTTACATAATAGAGTCAGTTATTTTGATGACTGGACCGTTAGAGAATTAAGTGATACCGTTTGATCGTTGTCTCTAAAGCAAAAATATTGTGTCATTAAAATTATCTCCTCAAAGATATTATTTCAAATACAAAGTGTTTCAAATAACATTTTAAATGGAACATTTTAAACGGTCGGACCCTTATTCTTTTAGGTTTATGTGGTGTTATATGCCGTTCAATTGTACGACTATAACAGTTACAAGTTGAAAACAATAGGAAATACAATAAAGTTCATTTGAAACGCGAATAGGCATGAAGTTGTAGCAGAAATGGTTACCATTTTCCATTCTAATTCAACGTTCCCAGCTCACATTTACGTATTTTCTAGAAGCTAGTACGAGCTCTGTGAAACATAACGTAATGGTTGTGAAAGTGTTTCGACTTCTAAACGGATGCGGGACTACACTACTCTGAATTAGTTTTTGGCCGGTCCCCGGCTGTTAACTGTTGACGTTGAGGACTAGCCAAAACTAACAAGGTTTTAATTACGCTTTACAGTTCTCCACACGCCGCACAAGCCTTTAATAACACCCAGCGAAGTCACTCTTTGAAAATGTTTACAATATTTGTTTGGACGTGATGCGTGAGTGGGGAAACTGTTTAATTACTTTTGAAGACATTATGCGTACTTAGATCTATTTGATTAAAGTTGTTTTGTTTATGAATCTCTTAAAGCAATAAGGCATTAATTGCATTAAAATACTAACGTAAAAAACTACATTATAATAATAATGGCTTATAACTGGTCCTGAATCTAATTTCATGTTATTTAATTGAACTATTCTAATTCAATTTTACGTCTGCTTTCAGCAATTAATTGTAAATTAAATTGGGACAATCGACAAATAAGTTCCAATTGGCGTAATTGGAATTTATTCTAACTTAACATGCTAATAATTAATTAATGGGAACATTTAAATTATTTAAATATTTTATTTTGGATCTGCGTTTTATGCGATATCAATCAATAATACTGCGTTAGATAAATGTGTTAAAAAGATATTACAATTCACTCATTCTAGAAAAACCAAATACGTATCTGAGTAACTGTCGCGCGAGGTATTTATAGAAAAGTTGTCGCATAATAAATAAGTGTTAGAAACTTAACGCTGTAAGAAAAAGTTCATCTTGGAAACTTCTAATTGCATGAAGCAGACTTCGGAAATCGAAAACGACCTAAAGAAAGCAGTAAAAGAGCAATCATTAATTTCACGGCTTTATCGACTCCAGTTCAAGTATTTTAAAATCTAAAGAAATCTTACGTTTGCTTTTTAATAACTTTTTAATTAAATATTGAGCAGTGAAAGAATTGAATAATATGCATAATTTATGTTTTTGTAAAATAATAATATTATTAATCTATGTTAATATTTTACGTCTAGATTTAAGAAATAATAGACAATTAAGGCATCATTGGGATGTTGTGATTGCCAATGCCAATAAGAAAGTCAGGTATTTGCCCGATTCGTGTAAGCGAGTGAGCGTATGTTTCATGCGTGAGAGTGAAAGAGCGCGGCTTATAGACGACAGTTGCCATTTTAAAATACAATACTGTTGCTTTATAATCTGTGTATCCTTTTGATACGTGATTGTTCCAGTAATCGTTCTTTAATTAGCTCGAGCTTATGCATTTTCATTGGACTTTTTGTTTCAATAAACAAAATGTGAGTATAAACACCTAATATACTGGTAAAATATGACAATGTAGAATGATACCACATACACAAATAATGAAATAAGAACATGTTTTGTTCACGTGTTCCTAATGAAAACTCTTCGATATTAAGTTTGCATAAACAAAATAAAGAGCGTGTATGCTAAGAGAACGAGGCCGTTTGCAAAGGTGTTCTTCTAAGTAGCAATAATAATTAAGCTAAACGATGTCAGAGATGTGAGAACTGGTTGAGTTGAGCTCTTTTATTGCTTATTTTGCAACGATATTTGTTTAGGAAATGTTCCCGTGAATTAAGAAGTGAAGTAAATTGTCTCATTGTCTTAGCAAATAGGCGGGTATTGGAGCAAATTGTGTTAACTCGTTTGTTTGCGTTGCAGGGAATTAAGGTAAATGTAAATGCTTTTATAATGCGATTTTGTACGTTTTTAAAAAGGTTTAAGCAATTCAGTGAACAATCGTGAGGAGTATTTTGACTCGGTGATACAATTTTACTATTTTTGTAGATTATTTTTATAATTTATAGCATGCAATATAAGTACTAATGATACTGTATCATAATATATAAAAAACGATATAATCATATATATAAAAAAATCTGTTTGCTTTGTGGGACGTACAAATTAATAGTAATGAGTATATGTTTTCCACCTCTTTAGTCTTTTTCATGAGTACAATGATATCATACCAGGAAGGTTCTTGTAAGCAATTTCATTCCTTTAAAAGGAAAACTTTAAAACTTTTGGAGAGAATATACTTGACGAGTTATTAACACTATAATAAGAAAAAACAATGTGTTAATAATCTTAAGCGTTGTAATAAAAAAAATTATAAAGATAGAATATAAATCTGAAGAGTATGTACGTTTGAGGGCACAAATCTCAAAAATTACTGGACCGATTTCAAAATGGGGCCGTTAGTATAATATACTCACACACGACATCAAGCTTGAAGGAGTCGTCTATACTCTGGCCGGGTAGCGCGCTGTTGTCCGCCTGGCACTTGACCAGCGCGCCGTCGTCCTCCGGCAGCGCCGCGAACTGTAGCGTGCTGCTCACCCACGTGTCGTTCGTACCTTCTGTTATCTACGATACGATATAACTGTTAGAAATCAAAAAGAGGCCGAGCTGAATATTAGTCAGACCGTAATAAGAATGTACTGCGATTGTACGTACACAACTGCCTAATTGATGTAGTTAATTGATAAAAAATCACTAATCACAGCCAGTCACAAAGACTTTTAGCAAAATGAGGGTAGTTGGGCCGGACATTGAATAAACACCATACTAACACCAAGGCACAATCCGTACGAATGCGCAACGTTTCTAAGTGATTCGACGATTTTTTTGGATTCGATAGCCAAACGAGTTTTGACAAGTTGTGAAAAGCGATATCTGTACTTAACTCACAATTATTCATCCAACGGATTATTGAACACAATTTATATCCGACAATAAATTTAATTTAATACAATAATGTCAATACGATATAATAACAAGAGTGGAGGAGCGTAGGTTTAAATTTCTACGAAATGTCAAATTGATAAAATTTATCTACACCCATCTACTATACATAATAAACATAAAATGAAAAAATAAAAATTTATACACGCCAAAATAGCCGGTGAAGACCCTATGGCGGCAGTACTATGTTGTGGTTGCGAAGTTACGGAGCTCGTAGCGGGCTATTTCTCTATAGGTCGGGTTAATGTGAGTCTATATTGGAGGCCGTGAACTAAGATTAAAAAAATAAGTTTATTGGCTTATTTTCAGAATCGAACTTATTTGTTAAAAACTGTATTTCCAGAAGTATACAGTAATCTTTATAGTCTACTTTAAGGTAGGTAAGGTAAAACAATTACAAAATATCTATACTTCTATAATAATAAAAAATGGTTCCGGATTGCCCTTTTAATTTAAATTTAGTTTTTTTTATTATTATTAATTTAAAATTATGAAGCATCAAATAATGACTAACTACTAGTCAAAATTAAAGAATATAATACTATGTATCTGAAAATACATCGGTAAATAAATATTTTAATAATTGCGTCACGATGCCAGAGATGTTTCGCGAGGCTTTCAGTCGCAGGCAGACAAGTAGGATCTTAAACTTAATTGGTCTCTTTGAAATTTTTAATAAAGCTAGTTTCCTTCAATATTTCGCGAAGAGGTCCTAATGTATAAGCTTCCGTGGAAGCTCCTTTGGCGTACCTCTTAATAAGTCTGTAGATGAAACTGTATTCATTTTTATACCATTTTGTATCTCTCATAAATTGGCAGTATGAAAGAACACTTGAAAAATATAAAATGGAATACAATTTATAAAAAAGCTCGTTGAATAAATTTTGATATTAAGAAAATAAAATCATGTTATACTCAATTTCAATTGTGTTTCAAATAAAGACAAAACTGTAATAATTTTTCCTTTACCGACGCAAATTGACCTATCAATCATATTACATAAAAACAAACGTAACCTTTTAAACTCTTCCATTTATAACGAGACTCAACAATGGGAGCAAAATACATACAATGTTTCACGATATACCGTTTCTATTTCATATTGTCATTAATCCTTTTCAAATGTTATATTTTTTTGTCATATTTCATATTATAAAATAATGTATTATAATACTGTGTGTGTGTAAAATGTTTACGTGAAGTTGTTTTCATCTGTCTGTGTTTGTTTGTCGGGAGTTGTTTTACAATTGGTAATTAAATTTGTGATATGTTTAACATTAAATAATTATCCATTTTTATCTAGATATTATACCTATCAAACCTTTCATGGCATCGTAGCGTATTTTAATATCTAAAAAAATAGGAGTTGGAGAAAGATGATGACTTATGTGAATACGTGATTATGTCGCTAAAAAGCTTGTAGTGAAGCTAAGGGGTTGGATACCCACCTTAAGATCAGATTTCGTCAATTTTAAACTAACACATAATATATATACAATCATGACTTCTCATCATACTTTTCTCTAAGCATCAATCATGAAACTAGCACATACCTTTCCCCTAGTGAATTTCCTATTGTCCTTGAACCAAGTGAGCTGAGCCGGCGGGCGGCTTCCCTCCGACACACACGATAAGCTCACGTAGCGTTCCGACGATAGCGTCGCCGGCTTCTTTACTATCTGCACTGACGTCGGCCGCACTGTAACAAATGTGCCCGCTCGTATCTTTGCGAATGTTGTACCCATTGTACTTAGTCTGGCCATAAATACTGTTACACTTAATTATAAAAAAATATTACATTTGAATTTCGAATCTGTCAT
>NC_052109.1:3909978-3918583 GCF_012273895.1 Zerene cesonia
GTAATAAATGTTATTTGCAGTTAACAATTTTCTTTTTTCTTTATTACAATATTTATGGCAAGACTAGGTATATACAAATGACGTATTTGTTTGCAAATGGGCGAGTTGTGCTGTAAGTAGATATGGCCTTGTTTGGAGGGTCAGGGGAGTTTTCGCAAATGTGTGCCCGCAAAATTTGCTTTTGTAGAATTTTTAAAGAATCGTTGAAAAACACTATGAATAATATCGATTGTAACATACTTATACATGCTTCTATACTTCTTTAAAACTTATAGTATAAAGATTAAGAGTTTTTTTATTTAAAATCTCAGGAACTAGTTTTAGAAATTAAATAAATATTCTAAAACATCATGCATCGATGCAATATTATAAAACAGTTATTTGTTAAAATACTGCATATGCATAACGTAAAAACTTCTTTATAGTACACATATTCACTTTAGAACAATAATCGAACGAAACGCTGAAATGTTTCATAATTTTGCATTCATCATTATTTAAGTTCTTTGGAAATGTTGAGCGGATTAACATCGTGTATTATTATGCTTTGTGTCTTTTCAGCATTGTTTCATTATTGTCATTATTGTCTTTGGTGGCGTAATACTTTTCGACGTGGGGCTTTTGAATGTGTCAAGCGTCATACAAACGTATGTTTTTGTGACAATTATTGTTGATATTGTTCCATAGAAATGTTATTTCTTGTTTTGTTCGTAAGGAGATTGGCACTTATTGTCAGAAATTCTTCGATAAACACTTCTTTATAGATTTTAGTGTTTTAGGAATGCTTTTACTTCTATCGTCTTATTTTTGATTTAAGCTCGTTAATGTTACTACATATTTTAATTTTTTTTGTTACATATTTTCATAAGAAAGGTTATACAATTCACAAAGAGCTAACGTTTATTATAGTAGGGTTTCTTATGGAGAGAACTTTAAGAGCTCAGTAAGTTATTTTTTATTTATAAGTTTATATTGAGATGTATAAAATAATTTAAAAGTATACTTATTTTTCGTGGGTAAAAGACTACTCACAACACATCTTCATTAGGCAATATTACTCACAGTTCATTTCTAATCTGACTGTCTTTTCTTGCGGGCTGACGAGGTTAGTGTTGGAGGCTCGGCACTTGAAAGTTGTGTTCAAGTGGGATCGCTTGACATGAGGTAGTTCCAGCTTATTGACCACCACGTGTGAGTCAGTCTTCTCGCCGATGTACTGTGGTGCCGGCACACCATCGATAAGCCAAATAATCGTTGGAGAAGGTCGACCTGAGAACACAACACTATTGAAAGTGGGGATCTAGTATTCTCTTATAACTAAAGAATAATTTATATCATTCCATTGAAACATATTTGTAAAAGTCATACTTTATTTATTTTATATAATTTTATATATTATATAATCAAATAATAAAACTATAGAACATTTAAATTTCAATTGAGATAAACTTTCAGTTGAAACCTATCAAAATATCACATTGAGGTCACCATCAGCGAACTATTAAATATTGTGGATTTTTATCAAAACAAGGTTTCCTTTAAAAGCAATCAATCGAGGATTTAATAATTTATTCATCTTGCGTTATTTCCCACGTCCAAGGGTTTTAAGTATATGAAATGCTGTCAATTATCTATCTGAAGTTTGCGTCCTTCAACCAAATCATTTTCTTTAGATTTAATAATAGCAAATATCTCAAGTATTTCACAGATGTTACCTATGGTTATTTCATGCTCAATTATTTTATTTTTACAGGCGCGAACATTTGTCATTTATAAAGAAATTCGTATGAAAAACTTCTTATTAAAAAGTTTTTAGTAGGTTGGTCTTTTAAACCTTAACACGACTTTATCTTTAGACAGTTTTCAACACTCGGTCTTGAATATTTATGTTCTACTTTACGTTTTTAAATTCAAAGCCTTGTTTGTAAGATATGATCAACAATTAACAGTTACTGTAACTGTGAAAGGGTTGAAGATTTTATCGCGAAACCAGGAAATGTGCAGTTAAATAGCGTATAACGTAACGTGTTCGCGATTAATCTTGTTCTGAAGTTGAATAAAATGTGTAAAAGAAATAGAATTTTTAATGTAATATTTTTCAGGTGTGTATAACGTTTTATATACATAGTTCTTACTTGTTAATTGGGATGACATAATATATATTTATTCAAATTCGTCATTATTATACCACACTTTATTTAATTTTACGTATAAATTAAATTATCTAAACTAATCATGTAATTTTTGAAGTTTTAAACTAAGTATTCAAATAAAATCACTTCTATATACT
Organism: Zerene cesonia; assembly: GCF_012273895.1. Lineage (NCBI taxonomy): Eukaryota > Metazoa > Arthropoda > Insecta > Lepidoptera > Pieridae > Zerene > Zerene cesonia. Next base: position 3,912,269 of record NC_052109.1, read on the forward strand.
CTCAAGTACGATATAACTGATCAAAGTTAGAAGTAAAAGTTGTGGAATTGGATCGCATAGCTGCTATATCGATTAGAGAATCCTAGGACCAAGGCAATTGTTGCGATATTGCGCGGAATAAATTATCACATCATCTTTTTTTATAAAAAGTTGCAGTTAATGTTACGTTAAGCATTAAGTTACATATATTTAGAAATAGATTTTTTTTCGTGGGTGGGTTAGAAAGCAGTCTATATGCTATTTCAGACCGTAACAATCTTAGATTATAATTTCTATTAAACGTCGCGATGTGGTCAATGTTTTAATACAATTGCTTCATGAAGAGTAAATAATAAAGAAAAAAGGAATAATTTCATACGACACGAATATTTCCCCTTAACTGAAAAAATAAATATCTTTTGAATAAAAATATGGAATTTGTTTATTGAAATGTCTCAATTCAACATTCACATCCCCCATTGAAGCGTAGCACGCTGAAATTGCAGCATTTACCTTATCCGTAGTATAATTTGCAATCATTCCGGACTGCGACCGCGGAGGTTTACAAATAAATTGAGTCTTGGCAAAAATAGCCCCGAACAAGATAGAAGTTGCCCGTTTCCTGAATTGAATACGGTTCAGTGAGTTCCGAATAAAATATATATGTGTTTAGAATAGTATTAATGTGTGTAATATAATGTAATGTGTGTAGGACCTTTAAATTAATGTTAATTTAACTATTATATGAAAGCATACAGTAAAAATTCACAGAGAACAGATAATTTCCAATAAATGTAAGTTTATTAATAAATGTAATGTGGAATTTATGTTTGCATTCGTCATTTTTTTTCCTTTATAAATAGATAATTATATGTTTCATAATAAGTATATTGTAAACATAATATGTAGATATTCAGTAGGATTTTAGACATAATCAAAGGAGCATATCAATTTTTATCACTTATTGCTTCGGTAGTATGTCTTTAAGTTTATAGGAATTTAATTATGCTAAAGACTTAACAGAAAATATTTTAATATTTAACACTGGAAATATCTTCAACAAAAGTATGCTTTATTATTGTTTGGAAGTAAGCCAAACATTTATTTTGTTATTTGAATACGTCATATCGTTAGAATCGAAGACTAACTGTAAAATAATATTATTAGGTTAACCTCCTAACGTGAAACTTAAAAATACTTTAAAATATGATTGTCGTCCGTTGCTTTCGACTCCTAGTATGTAGGGTATATTTATATGTAAAGTCTCATAGTCAAAAGATCTAATTCTACCAAAAGAGTACGTATCCGAAAGGTACAGCACGTAATGCATGTTAACTATATCCAATTCTTGGTAGGTCAGGTTACGTAATTCGAGTTAAGTGGAAGGGTGTACGGCTAGGAGCAAAACCGTTCGACGATACGGGCGCGGCTTTCCCTGTAATTACGTTATCGCATCGCGGTCCACGTCGCTCACTCCGTATTGATCATTCTACGTCACCCGTTGCTCGAACTGTCTCAATTTTACAAACTTGCCTTCGAGGTATTAAATAGCGATCACCTAACGAATGTAATATAGCCGAAGTTTCGGAATTTAAATCTAAGTTCACGTCTGAACATTGATAGCCATGTCAGTACATATGGGTCAAAGGTGTTCGAAAGGTCAAAGGTCGAAATATACATATTTTGCAATACTAACCAGAGTGGAATAGAACTATGTATTTAGATGAAATAACTTTTAATAACAATGCATTAAAGTGTAAATAGCAAAAAAAAAAAAATGCAAAAATATTTGAAATTAATAAAGCTAAAACAATCAATGTATTCTTTGAGTACTTTCATATTTGTAATGACCAACAAATTTGACCTCTAAGTGGCATGAGATGACAACCCTCTAATCTCGAAGGCTATGCATAATTCCGAGTAGAAACCCTAAGCGCTCAGGGATTAGCCACTGTTTATACAAGAAGATTTTCAACTTAGCGTAATGTGATGAAACTCGATAAAAATTCAGACAATTTGAAACTTGGTGCTTTTGTGTTGCATTCTATTGAGAGCAGATGTCATATAAAACTTAATAAGGATAGAATAAAAATACAAGAACAACTCTTGCTTTTTTATTGTTCCGTTATTAATAGTTATATATTATTATAACTAATTTGGTTTTTATCGCAATGAATATCATTGTACTTAATGAGAATAAATACGCAATTTTTTATTACACTTTCTATTTGATCAAATATGTGTTGGGAATAAAAGAGTTATTCTAATAAGCAATAATGTACCTGCTAGATACCGGTTCTCTTTAGCATAACTTCCTAGCAACTAACAAGTGCAGCCGATATAAACAGATCATTAATGTAACGCAAGTTTAAGAGAGAGTAATATTTAATAATAAGGGACATTTATGGCATACATTAAAGTGCATTATTAATTGATTACATTGGTAACGACATGTAAAAAACAATCTAAAATATAACTTCAAATCTAATACAGCATTTTTATTAATATTTTATTCTTATTTATATTTTTTTATTTATTTATACGAAACATATGAAAATTTTCATACTTTAATACCAAATCCGAAGAGCAGTTCTATCAAGAAATAAAAATACTTACTAAGTATAACTCATTAGTGAGAATTTTCATTTATAATATTGTTAAGCTCTCGAGTTAATTTAAAAGCGTCGAAACCGAAGCATTTATCGTAATTCGTAAAAATATTACAGGCCGTTTCCAAAGTGCCCTCTCTCTAGGCGATAGATAACTTTACACGGCTGCCATTCGGATGCGATCTCGCCGAGTGACTTATCGGTAAGTTTAAGCGCGATATATCAAAGTAATCGGTTTAATTTCTCATCTCCCACTTGGGAGGAAACTTGTGTTTATTTCTTGAGATTCTGTTCTATATTATAATGACGTTGATGCGGCGAATAGCGTGGGGGTTGTAGCGTTGGGAATATTTTCATGGCAACAATTTATCATACGTGACAAAGTTGTTTTGATATGTTCGTGTAAACAGGATGCACGTAATGGAGGTAAAAAATGTTTTTGTATTCTGTGTTTTATTTTTATTGAAACGGTAGACGAAGAAAGTAGCATTAGCGAGCTCGAAATCCTTACTAATTCACGTCTAAACCACAGAAAAAAAGGATATTTACAAGGATTCAAAATAAACGGTCCATACATTTAAAGAATGCAAGGTCATTTTAACATTTTCAAGAAAAGGCTCAAGGCGCTTTAATTTGAATTATAATTAGCGACTTACAGCCAGATGTTTCTTTATAACAAGATTCAGAAAAACATTTTCACTAAATAGACCAGAACCTATTATTTATATGCGATAAAAATTAAATTGGCACTAATACAATTTCAAATTGTACAACAATATTGTCGTACTGTAAATATCATAGTAATAAGTATAAGGTACAAAACTCACCTCCTCTGACTTCACAAACAAGGACCAGTTCGTTCCCTTCCTCTAACGGCCCCACGACACCGGAAACGTCACGACCCGACTTGTCGTACAGTATCAGCTGGTGTGGTGGTACTGAAGCAAATTGTTATTTACACGCTACGGTTAAAATAATAGACCAAGTGTTAATCGAGACGGAGCAAGCAATTTGTACGTAAATTAAATGTGATGTGCATTGTGCATTTGTGTTGGGACTTATAAGTTTTCCTTTTGTATCATTTACACGTTGGGATTGAAATAGTTAAAATTGAATAAAATCCTGCAAATATTTAGCCATAAACTAATTAAGGATTGTACCCTCTAAGGAATCTAGATAACAGAATATACACATAAAGTATCTTTTGTCACAAACTGTATTGTTCATTCATGTTAATCAAGATTTGTCGCATTTTAACAAATATTCTACAATTTGTATGCGATCCGAAGTTTTCTCATCCGTCCAGCATTGCTGGATTTCATACAAATGGAATACAAATACAAAAATGTTTGTTTTTTGTATTTTGAAATATCACCTGGCACCACAAGACAATTACTTTTTATTTTTTTGAGAAATAAAATAGTCAAAACGTTAGACAATACCTGCCATCGAAGTGTCGTAGTTGTATTTTTTTAATTAGGTAATATTAGTAACAAATATTAGTTAATATGAGATTATTTTGCAAACATAAGGCAAAATATATGATAGTCATATTATAGAAAAAACTAGTTAATTCTTAATGGAGGTGTTTATTTACGACTATAATTTTTATGTCATGTATATAATTAGTATTTAAACTATTTTTATAGCAAAAATAACAGATGAAGAAATAAAAACAGTCATTATTAACTCATAAGCGTCTACAGAAACAATTAAACCATCGTTTAACCACAAGTGTTTAAAGTTCCACAGATTTAAAGATATGAAATTACTTAGTTCGCGTGTTACATTCTATTTTCGAATAGCCGTAATTACACTAACTAGTAACTCATTAGTCTTTTGTATAGCAGCAAATTTATTATTAATGCTTTTTGACCGCTCGTTCGCTCTCTTTCGCAGATTTTTTTAATACTAAATGTTAGTGCCTATATATTATTCTATGTGCAACGTCAGGCCATATCGGTGAGCTAAGTTTATTTAAAATTATGAAGACAGCTAACTGCATAACTGTTTTAATTTATCATTCATTCATTTCATTTCAGGTTGAATAAATTGTGTTATGTAGGTACAATCTTGAATTTGTTAACTCATTTTGTCTGAATCTGCAAAAGTCATCTTAATTTTGAATTATATCACACATCAATCAAAGAAATCGAATTATCGATGTGTAAACAATGCTTGTGTTGTGCAAATCTTTTGTATGGATTAGTGAGTTTCAATATACATCACAATAAATGAAAAACGACAAAAATCATTTTTGTTAAACTTAGTATTTGTTTAAACACTGTAAAGTTATAATTGTATTGTACGTAATATAGTAATCAATGACAATGTGCACACCAGTATTAAAGAAATATGCAAAATCGGATCACGTAAAATCTAGATCGTCCAAGATCAAATATTAGCAGACACTACGTGATAAGGCGCAATAATTAGATTTGTTTGGTGCTTTTACTGGATTGAACAATAATCCTTCTACGAAGGTTAACATAACACTGCCTGAACAAACAGCGTGTGCAAAGTGGAAACGGAAGACACGCGTCGCGATAGAGATGCGAGGGATGTTTACGACGGCCTCTTATTACCGTGGAATGTTGTTGTATACCATATAATACGTATTTTATCCGCATCGATAAATTTACCATATCATTTTATGTGACATTTTACTTCGCATCGTTTAATGATCATTTTATTTGTAACGCCCGCGCCGTGTTTTAGTGCTATTTTAAGAACTTTTATATTGATATAATTTTGGACATAATGAATCACAAAAAATAATAATCAACTGGAAAAGTTTTGCTAGGTTAATATTAGAATATGCTATAATATATTAACATAATTTGATCGCTATTGATCGCTATTCTGGTGCAGTAGTCGACGTACAAGAGTACATCAGAGAAATCTTGGGTTCGATTCTGGTTGGGGACTAAAAGAAATATCTCGGTCTTTACGGACGCAGCAGACTCATCACCTACTTGACCGTCACGAAAATCTATCAGTGAAATAGTTGCATAGTGTGTCTGCCTTATAACCCCATGAGGGAAACAGGAATACGCTTATTTACATAAATATGTTTGTAGGTATGTGTGTCTTAAAATAAATTTAATGTAGATAGTATCATTTATCGAAACGATTTTATCCTCGATACTTTTTAGGTCTTATTACAATATAAAGTTCTAAAAATGATTACCTAGACCCAATTACATTCAACCTAAAACAATACAATTGAAGGGCACGTAACAGAAAGGCCGGCCACAAAATTCGGTTTACACGTAAACCTTTCTACTATTTGCGACCTTACACCCACAAAATAGCGAATGGGATCCCGACATCCACAAGGCTAGTTAGTAGTCATTACAAAGGCGACCCCCCAACTTGCTCCTCGATAGCGGAATCAGTGGCCGGCGAAACAACATCCAATTTAAAGGGAATTTCATAGTTGGCAGCCTCAATTAAACACAGTGTTCTGAACCGATATGACGTTTGTTTTGTCGTAACCAATTTACATTTTGATTCATGGCAGTTAATTACTCTGCTTTATTGTCAATTTTTATGGACTTCAATTTAGAATTAGCAATTCTAACCAGTTTGATTCTTTAAAAGTCGGATAAAGTATACATGCTCGCATATTTAAAGTAATGCGTCCATAAACTGTCCAGTGAAATTTACATTAGCATTCTCGAAAGTCCCTTCTAATAGTAATTATGTGTCATAAAATTAAATGACT
>NC_052109.1:3919583-3984452 GCF_012273895.1 Zerene cesonia
AACAAGAATTGTTGCAACAAATTAAACGAACTGTATTCATCTGCAATGTATGGTGTAATGCACACATGCGGTGCCCCAAAAATTGCCAGAAAATTTTGGATGGACAATAATTGATGGTAAATATGAATATTATTGATTTGATGGTCCCCAAAGTCCATCATTTGAAGAATTATCTTCTGACTTACAAGGTAACCTATTAATACTATTTTTATGTATTGATTGATTATTCATTATTATATAATTTACTTAATTTTTTCATGTTATTACAGAGTCAGATATCACGAGTGAAGAAAGTGAAACAGATGAAGATGATAGCGATGTTAGTAACGAAAATTTATCAGATGAATCTGATGAAGATTAACTATTGTGTATTTATATATACACAAAATTTGTACCTAGATTACTAAAAAATAAAGTTATTTAAATTTAAAAAAAAGATTTTTTCTCTGTATCTTATTTTACAAATAGGAAAACGAAAAAATTACAATTCTTGTCGGACTAGTGATACATACCTGTTTTCTTGTAGGACGTTGTTTCATTTGGGCAGAGAACACACTAACCTATTATATGATATTTTTGTCCTACAGGTAGTAATGAGAAAAATGGTCTTGTGGTATTAACAATTTCTGAGCGTAGGACCGGGATAATGTACCGCGCAATTTGTAGGACAATATGTCTGTTAAATTACATGAATATTAACTAAGTAAAAAAAAAAAAAATCAGCTGGTTAGTAATCATTTATGATGACCTCGTTATCGATACATGTCGGAAAGAGGGGACTCTTTGATCAAACCATAGATTTTGTAGGACAAATATTTTTCCGAATAAATTAGATAATTGTCTTGAGATTTAACAAAAAAAAAATCAGTTAGTAATAAATATTTGAGAATCATCAAATCAACATATTTTATCCTTGCTACCTCTGTTAGCTACCACAATCGAAAGTTTCGTACCGGAAATTATTGGGCGTCTCAACAAAATAAAGCTACTCACGGATTATTAGCTTGATAGTAATCAAGTGCAATAATGGGCGATGGATCCTGGACTACTCCTGCTTGGGATTGACTTTTTATTTTGCATGTTATTGACGCGGACGTTAATGGCCTCTATGTCTAAAGTATATAAAGTTAATTTCAAATGAATATACATGTTTTCAATACTTAAAACAGTGCACTGCGCTAGATGCGATGGTAGACTATATTTGAGACTACACTAGAAATTATAGCGTTTGAATTATGCATTAGCTGTTACACGCTAGTGCTTGTAAAACTAGTCCAACACTGGCCGGTCGAACACTTCTATTTGTATACAAATTACTGTACTTTATTGCAAGATCGCGTTTATGTATGACAAGTTTACGAGTTTTCGACATCGACTTCTGATATCGCGTAAATTCGCCCTCTCGAAGGTACTTTTACGATATTCAATAAAGAAATAGGATCAATGTAGAGGTCTATTTTTGTTATGTGTACGGTTTAAGAAGAGGATATTTGAATATCCACATATCATGTTCTTATCAATTTACTGTAAGTTAACTAAAATGTGATCTATTTTCATGAGGACAAATGAACTCTCGTTTTTTTTTGAGCGAGATTTAGTGGAAGTTTAATAATGTTGACATTTAAAGATACTTTTTTGAAATGTTTGTTAAACTTTACGTTTTGATATTATTTTATAGATCAGAGAGTAAAATTACATGTACAAATTAAATACAAATGAGGTAGGAAAGGTAAATACAACTTCTGCACAAATTTGAATATCTCATCAAAAATTAATTTCCACAAATTACTTCCTCGGTAAATATAATCTTAAACTTGTAGCTAATTCATAAGAAACCCACATCGTTTCATTTCTTATAGGATCGATATTCTGACAGCTGCTCCACGAAGTTGTTTCATTAAATTCAAATTTCGTGTTGTACTTATTAATTCAAGAGAACGTTTTCTCCGCACGTCGCGACTTAAACAGGCTGCTTTTTATATTCACGGCATATTCGTATCCATTTAAGAAAGTTTTTAGAATTTGAAAAGCACTCGGAAAGGGTTGTATGAGGGCCTTATCGACGGCTTTTATCGCAACCTCTTTTATTGCGTTCTGGTTTTTAATATTATAATGTAGGTCTGTATTTACGTTCAAGTATATGATTGCCTCTCGGCCTATAAAAAAATCTAACATAACCACTGAAAGCTTAATTACAAATTAATGAGATATTTAATTTTCTGAAAGAATAGTACACTTACTACACTTTTCCGAGTAACGCTTCATTTGCATTTGTGGAAGAAACGGTAGACCGTCGTGTATCCTTTTCGTAAAATACCAATATTTGGTCTACCAGCAACGTTAATATTCGCTATGTAAAGAGAGCTATAAGGCTCTAAGTTATTAGCATAATACAGTTAGTTGCAAAGAAAATTGGCCATTTTCCAAACGTTCGTGGACTAGGAAATGACCTATCGATGAGACCTATATGGCGAAATTTTTCATAGGAAATACGTCCTATATCGTTTGAGCTAAAGGCGATTCAGATTTATAATAAAAGAATATTATAAGATGGTAAAATATGATATGGTGAAGGTGGTTAACCGTCATTTGATATTTAATAATTCTATGGTATGAATATGTTATAGCTCTTTAATAAGTTACTGCTCTGTAATGGTTTGATAGGATTGTTGAAAGTTTACAAGAAACAATATGTTAGATGGAATTATGTACTTTGACTACAAATAAAGTCAGATTGTATGAAAGCAAAGTTTACAGTTAAGCCGTTTACTATAAAACAAGTTTGCAAGATGTTACATAATCACATCTCCAAGTCGAAACTTTGATATGTTTCAATAGAGCTCTTCAGACTTCATACTGCGGAAATATAAATTAAGGACAGTGTTACATACACATTGTTAATTTTTAATAAAATACAACAACGTTATTAATATTAATTTACTGCATATCATCGGAACAAATTTATAAATATCAAAGCTTGTTTGTTTGGATGTTTGTCCGTCTATCACGCTGAAACTACTGAACGGATTTTGATGAAATATGGTATACAGACTGGGTATGAGCTGACTTGGGTGATAGGATACTGTTTATTTTATAAAACCGGAATCTTGATATCCGGGCGGACCTGGGACGAGCGTTTATTAACTTATAAATTTAAAAAAATTTATCCTGATATGGAACTGATATTTTCGCAATAATCTAAGATACCGTTAATCATAATATTCGTAGAATTTCAGCGAAAAATAAACCTTTTATTGGAACAACCGTCTACAGTTACCGTGAAATGTATTTATAATAATGAAAAGCACAGATACACATTATTAAATGGAAAGCGTATCATTTTCGCTTTAAATTAAAAACATAAGATATTTGTTATGTTCAAAATGTATTGATAATGTATCTAGTTTCATGAAAGCCCGCCCATTACTCGGGTCGCCGTCCATAAAAACATGTTGACAAACTCGGAAAAATATCAGTTTACTCGAACCCGAGTGTTTAAACAGTTTGATGTATAAGGCTTTTACTTCCTTTTATTAAGGAGTAAGTAACTCTTCAGTTATTGTGAAAATATTCTCTTTTAACAAACATAATTCATTTTATATTTAGAATTATAAAATAATTTATACGTATTTGAATATACTAAATAGTACGATATTATTATTGTTCAGTTCGTCACAGCCTCATCAAAAATTATTTGTCTTTATTTTATACGGAATGCGGATGAAGTTTTAATGTATTATGCATTTACATCAATACATTTCGCTTTAACACGCTACAAATACCGTCTATTGGGCTTCAGCAAATATATTGAAGCTCAGGTATTTACAAATGAGCGCTGTACTGACTCGTGACCTAGAAAAATTAACTCGCCGATCGAATCTGACAGAGTCATATGTGCTTGTATATTTGAATTAGGTCATGAAACGCAGACAATCAACTAGTAAGCACTAAATTTATATAGGGATTTAACTGAACTTGTTTCTCCGTTAGTTTGATGTGCTTTATTCAGTTTTATCTTTTTCATTTTAAATAAAGATGATTGTCTATTAATAATTAACTTGGACATAATAATTTCTTGCTTTATGTCATATTTTTACTAAGGGAAATTTTTTACCGGTGGCTCATGATTGCAGGTTCGATTTAGACATGCATTTAAATTTCCTTACCGAATTCCAGACGAAGTTGATTTACAATTTAAAATCCCGCAATATGCAGATAGGGCTAACATAATAAATTTTCAGCCCTCGTCGCTCATGGCAGCCCTGAGTGTGTGTAAATAAAAATACTTTGTGAGTCAATTCAGTTTGTAGCAAACAATAAATGTGTCTGAAGGAATTGTACGTTTCGTGAGTTAAATGTGCTATAAAATTAGTTTTGCTTTCTAGAACAGAGCTAGTATAAATTATATCAGAGTTATTTGAGGTTGTTAATGGTTTAGTTCAGTCATAACGTAAGATGCTTCATTTTTAATGAGGCAGCCTATATTGGAATTGACAACGACTATGTCATATATATTGAAGATATTATCCGAGACTTATTTATTGAACATAAATATTAGTATCATGTGTTTTATGCTAGTGTTTTATAATACATAGTCTAGCGAATAAAATAAATATAGAATTAACTTCTAAAATAGGAAAACATTATTGTAATAACACCATTTTGAGCGTCTTTGACGGGAGCGGTCGTGTGTAACCTCTCATTTTCCTTACCGAAATTCAAAGCAGCCTTAACAAAGCTTTGTTTTGCATCGCTCGCTCGCAAGCGTCTGAAAGGCTGCCTTTTTAGATAAGGCTCCTTATATATTCCGAAGCAAACGCTCTGTTAAAGTTTTTGGAGGAATACGGACATCTGCTGCAGTTCCCATTGTTATTTTGAGGCTTCAGTCGACGCGTTCGATTAATTTGTTCATAAGATATTTATAGAATTTAAATTGAAAACTAAATGACCCATTCAGTTTAAGATACAACAGTTTTACATGTACGAGTTACGCGTTAAAGAGAAATGCGTTTTATGAATAATTTTAATTTTTGTATCACATTTTGATATGGCTGTGTATTGCTATGACCTTACTTTTAAAAGCGTAATTTTCTTGTAGATGATACTTTAAAATAATTATATGTAACACTAATAGCAGTAGCAGGATAATCTAATATCCAAAAGGAAATAAAAGAGTGCGATAAGGGGCACGCGCGTCGGTTATCACTGGTGCGTGCGTATACGACCAATAAAACTTACCTATAACGGAAAGTCGTATCTGAAAGTTCCTTGTGGGTGAGTTTTTGAAATCCACGCGGCAGCGGTACACGCCTTCGTCGTCGAGTTGCACCGTGTCGAGGGTGAGGGCGGCGGGCCGTGCCACGGTGGCGAAGTAGGCGCGTGGACCGAACACATTGGGATCCGACCATTGCAGCGCTTTGTTGAAAGAACGCCCGCGGACGTCAAAACTGTAACAAATTCGTCAAATGCGTAAGTTTAATTTAGTACAATAACATGTTCAAATTCGACTTTAATTATTTATGCGAAAAATAGCAGGAGATATGCATGTTGCTAATGGAAATATAACATTAAAATATCTGTTTCATATTGCTACCGCTTTGCTGTTAAAACATTCAATTAATTAAGAGCATACTTAACATAACATGCTTTATTATCTACACTAACATTGCTCTTGAATGTGGTTTTATTCGTGAAGACCGTAACGTTGTTCAGTAACTTTATTCCATGGATTAAAGCATAGACCACATTATGTTCTGGTTAGCCGTACACGACTCCCTAAGGACGGCTTAGTTGTTAGCGCAACGAACACCTTGCTAGTGACTAATAAAGGGTAGCATTTATCCAGGGAAAATACTGAATGGCCTTCTGATAAAAATATGTCTTTTTTTTGAACTAACTTACTTGAGCTATGAATTTTTATTTAGGCAAATAGTATTGAATTAAAATCTTAAAAATAAACTGAATTCAATTTATTGTAACAGTGGTTAGGCTTTATACGATTACTAGCTTCGCCCCGCGGTTTCACCAGCGCAAGCCCGTATCCCTTAGGAATATCGGGATAAAAAGTTACCTATATGTTGTTCCAGTTGTCCAGCTGTCCACGTACCAAATTTCATTGCAATCGGTTCAGTAGTTTTTGCTTGAAAAAATAACAAACATACACATCTTTACAAACTTTCGCATTTATAATATTAGTAGGATAATTTTACATTTAACTCATTATATTGACCTAACCGCTAAAAGTTTATAGGAATGATACCTTAAACTTACATCATAGGTTTAAAAATACGTTTTTGGAGAAATATCTGCCATAAGTACTTTACTTATGGTACTTATGGTTATTATTTATACATATAAATAATAGCAAATTAATAAAAAAAAACTATAAACTATAATGCGTGCTTCATACTGCACCTTCTCAAAATAGCAACAGCCATTCATGTCAATAACAGAGGTTTATTGGTTAGGGCGTCGATATTTAAAAGGCGTCGTGTCGGCAGTTACCCTAACAACAGAGGCAAACGACGCGGTGTGATTAATGGACGAAATGGGATAGACTACAGTATTGTATGACGTTCACGCATTCTGGTCCACGAACCACATATAAAAATTCGTCAATCATTTCTTTCGGGCTGATAACGTGTATGATTAAGGTAGTTGTTGAGTTGAGAAGTGGCGATCTTAGAAATATGAATGAAATTTCATTCAGTCACTTCCTTTGGCTAACTCATTTTATGAGGCGTTCATATTGTATCTTTCTGGATATTGAAACATGTTTCATTAAGAATATCTTTGTAGTAACAGCCCTATAACTACCTCAGAATAATTAATAAATATAATTATTCCAATTTGAATTATTATCATTATAATATCATTACAAATTTATAAAAGAAATCAATTATTTTCTAGATTCACAAGTCTGTTATAAAAATATAACCCAAACGGTTTATGACCACAATTTCGAAGTATACTGACGTTATCGGTTACTTTATGCTTTTCGTGATTTGAAAACACAGCGAGTGGATATAACCATATGATTTATATTAACAGTACTTTACAGATCTACCTTATCTATATTTATTTCAAATTTAATTGCCAATAAATGTGAGATCACAATAAGACAACTTGCACTTTCATTTTAACTCCTTTAAGACGTTGATGGAAAATATCCGGTATTTAAAACAATACAACATTATTGCCACAGTATCTAATACCTTATAAATAATGTTTATGTATAGTTACTCTTGATGTATAATTAATATTTATTTCATGATTTGAAAACACAGCCAGAGTATATAACAATATGATTTATATTTACACTAATAACCTGATCTTTTGACCAATTTAATTGTTAATATAAGGTATCCTGTGCTTTTAATGAACAAAAATCCGGTATTTAAGACAATACAATATTATTACCGCGTTGAATATTCAATACCTTATGAGTAATTTAGAACCATAGTTATTCATGTTTTATAATTAATATTTTCTTATTGTACCATTTGCATAGCATATAATTTTGTACATTTAAACACCGCACGAGACGGTTTTTTAGTTGGAGTTCAAATTATTAAAACACAGACGTCTAGAACATAAAACATATTTACGTGATTATGTCTCTATGAATGACGCCATCCATAGTTCATCACATCTGCTCCAGTTCAGATAAATTTTAAAATTTCCAACAAACAACACTCCAAATTTGCAACTGCTGAAGGAGTATCGCAGCGCGATACAGCAATTACGTTACTAATTAAAATGTTAACATGATAATTAAATTTTTGCGCTGTTCAGGTAGGCTCCACGTAAGTAGGTCGTATTAAAATACTCGAGTGTGCCGAACTTTGGTGAAATTCTCGTATTTTGCAAACTCTATCGTACGTATTGCATTATTATACCTAGTACCTAAGTCCAACATTGAATCATTAACCACCAGGTGTAATTGAGCGGCAAATAGTATAACTATGTTTTGATATCGCGTATCGTAATTATAACATATAACATTGTCTGCTTGATGTTATAGTTTGTGTAATTATAATTAATTGTTGGTGCAGTTAATGGAGCCCGTGCATGCTCTGTATTAGGTGCTTTAATGTAAGTTAGGGCGAAACGTAAGATAATCCATAAAAGCCAATGATATTAGCTATCATTAGCTTTATAAAATAATACATCTATTTTCTGTCAATACAATATAGTGACAATATATCATTAAACAAATAATAATAAAAGCGACATTTAGATGTCAGTAAAAATGTATTTTATACAAGTTATAGAGTTGAGTGTTTTATTTACAATTAATAAATAATATTAGGTTAGGTTAGGTTTGCAGTATAAGATATTTTTCCATAAAGCTATCTTTGAATATTCAAAACACTAGATTTTGCATACCGGGCGCACGATATATTTAAATTTAAATATTTGCATCGTGTTCATTCTAAACTTCTTATATAAAAGTGATACAATGGTAATATAATTATAATGACTGCATTTGATAATAAATATTCTTGTAAATAAACTATATATATATATAATAAGATGATGTACTAAGATTTTTATTGGATTAGAAAAGTGGTTTCACAAATTTGTGATTTATAAAAAAAGAGACTGGTGTGAATCAAGATTTGCGGTCATTTCGGTCCATATAAAAATTCAATACGATAACGTTGGGAAATTTCCCGTGGAAATACGGTACCAATAAATTATTCAGGTACCAGCCACGCATATGATTAGTCCGTCCTTGATTATAATCTCAATACCTCATCACCGTATACGGTATTGTACAATATACCGCACATTAACCAGCCATATAACTTCGTATACGTGCATACGTGATTCTGCAGCATTTTTCACCTTTGTGTTTGCAAATATTACACTGACTGCTCACTTCGTTGCAATTAGAACGTGGCAATTAAATTTCTTGCTGCAAAATGGCTGAGAGCAGTTTAAAATCTGAATGAATGACAAAAGTTTCACCGTATATTTATCTGAATAAAATGATATTAAACGAAGATTAAAAAAAAAAACCCTTTGTTGAAATCTTTTAAATTTGGAGAAATTTATAGACTGCCCAGTAAGTATATTTTAAGTGCACCAAAATATTAAACGAAGTATAAAAATTGTTCTCATACAGAACGCCCGAGCAATAAATAACGGCATACTTTTAAAATTTCATTCTATTTGCCCATAAAGAGATTCTACATATACATTAAGAGGTCCGTACTTCTTCTTTAAATGAGATTTATGTGACATATTTTAACAAAATTATGACTGCAGTGGTAAGTTTTAGTGTTGGAAAATTGTGGTAAGTGCAACGTTTTGAAATATGCAACGGAAAAACTTAAAACACGAAGAATACAACTGCTGTAGAAATGAAATTATAAACTCTGTCGCAGAGATGGCCACACGGGACCCATTTCCTTACTAAGATTATAAATACGAAAGTAACTGTCTCTTCTTCACATCTAAACCACTGAACCGATTCGGATGACATCGATACAGCGAGTTTCAAACTTGAGAAAAGACATCAGAAAGTTTTTATGGTAGTCTGCTTTTGCCAACGACTATCCCTACGCCTGCCTTTGACTACGAGGGCGAAGCCGTGGGTGGAATGCTCGTTCGTCATATGATGTCTATGACGATTTTATACGAGATCGAGAACAAGTATTTATTGATTGTTTGGTACGTATTTTCTTATAAGAAGACATAAAAAACGACAAAAATATATATATAGTAAATGCTTCAGTAATATTGTAGATTTTATAAGCAATCTTTACAGATAGAATTTCTTGTCGCACGGATTTGATTTGAAGTATTCAAGTATTACTGAAGTATCATGATTACATATCGTTATTTTATTATTTATATCGTCATTTTATTTATTAAATTAATTTCATTTCATTTCTTAACTAACACTGCAGATTTTTACACGAATTATTTTCATTAATTTTTTTGACGCGCTAGCAAATAATTTTTCTATTTATCGAAATACTATAACGTAAACACGTGTTAAAACAAAGTCGTCTAATGAACTATTTCAAGTTATTTTTCTCCATCGATTAATAGATAACAGATATGCAAACTGATACATCATTATCGACTTCGTTTAAAACCTGCTTCAATTGCTCTCCGAGCCGAGAGTTGCCCAGTTGAAGAGATACAAACGTAGCAATCAAAGCACAAGCTCGCATAATGAAGACTCATTAAAGCCAGAGGAGATTTTGGGATAAAAAATCAATAATACACGAAAAGAAAACACAGCTAAATTAATACCTGGCGTGCTTAAGCGTACATGATTATCTTGACCCGTTTTGAGTCTACCAAAGAGAATGTTGTACCGTGTTACTCACAGGTTTTTTTAATTATAATGAAGCAAGCGTTGAGTACTGGAATATACAATGTTCGATCATTTCTTTTAAATGCAATTATATCAATCATATGGTTATTGTGTAAAGTTTACCCACTGGAATCTAACTTAATTCCGATAAGAAAATCTTTCACCCCCAATATTTTCATAATACAACACTCAAATGAAAAATCATATATCGAACCTCAACCTTACCTTAATATATCTATCCAACAATTATCCCTAGCTACTTCATCTTTACTTTAATGCTCCGTGAGGTTAAGGTTTGGTTACTCAATTACTGGAAAACCCACGAAGCTATCGATTATTACTAATATAAAAAAGAGAAACAAAAAGTTTTTGAAAAGTCAATCGCATTCCTATAATTAAACAAACCATACACGGTGTAACTTTTAAGTGACTTTAGTAATATAGAAATAGCAGATATTATTTCATACTAATCAAAGTTCGTTTGATTTGATAATCTATGTATGCGCGTACGTGAACAAATGGCCAATAGGCAATTTTGAAACTTTGGCGA
This sequence comes from Zerene cesonia, assembly GCF_012273895.1. NCBI lineage: Eukaryota > Metazoa > Arthropoda > Insecta > Lepidoptera > Pieridae > Zerene > Zerene cesonia. Next base: position 3,930,467 of record NC_052109.1, read on the forward strand.
TAAAAAAGGTTCAGTTTTCGTCCAACGAATTTATTTTTTTACAAACAACAACGACGTATTGATTGATATTATTTTTGATTTATAAAATATTGTGAGTTTGGCATATTGGGCACTGTTTTAATTGAGAGCAACGTAGAAATGTAGAATATATAGTGTAATATTTTATCAAATTGTATTATTTACGCTATAATTTGCGTTTCGCATTAATAAAATAAAGAATCGTGTCCACGACTTTTACTTTCCAAATAAAACATAACTGTCCTTGCATGCACTATGCATATTTGTCCTGTGTTTTACCTATAGATGGGTTTTCCACCGGTGCTCTTGCCAGCTCGAAACCACAACACCATGTATACTCGGTCTTCGTTGGCGTCCGGCGTGACGTCACACGGCAGAGACGCGGTGCGTCCAAGCACTGCGTCCACGTCCACTGTTGATACTACAACAATATGAAAAGTATGTTGAATATAGTGATCTTGAAATTTTCGTATTATTAGATACTAAAAAGAGTATGTATAAAAACGCACACGATTTCAAAATATTATGTTTTTTTTTTCAGTTAGAGTAGACAACCGAGCCATTGGCTTAGGACCTCTGCAAATGCGTTACTCACTTTTAAGATGTATAAGCTAAGGAAAGGATTCACGACGGCAAGGTGGGATCATGCATCGTGAAAGTCGGAGATAATGCGTGCATCCGGAACCCCCACTCATCGCATACAGAACATAGAAGCATTCGTGTGCTACTATTTCACGCCTGACATTTGTGGTTTCGGAGAAGGTTCCCTCAGAAAGTGAGAGAGCTTAACATTGTAAATTTACAGCAATGTATATAATTCTAAAAAAGTTTAATTATTTAATTTCATTTAACATAGCTATAATTATAGCTAGTCTTAGCGCATAATATCAACTGTTAAAAGTCCAGATACAAAAATATTTAAGACTTCACATGTGTGATAAAATGTCATACAAGAAAATAATAATACAACTTTGGCATTAAAAGCAGAGGCGGATATTTTCTAACAACCGTAACATTCTCCTATCAGAAACATTTATCGGAAATACTAAGAATTACTAAGTGAATATCACTGTTTCGTTGCCAACACGGTTATGACTCTTGATTTTCCCCTCTCGCGATAAGAGGACATGAATATAAATAGGAGTAATATTAAAATGTCGCATTCGCACCGCATCAAATAATCCTCTTTTCTTTACGGAAGATTGTCAACGTGTTCAGGCCAAGTAATATGCAACATCATTCATACTTAGTTGGACTTTTCAATTTACTTCCCGTGAAGAATGCCGCAAATAAAGATAGATTACTACTTTGAACGAATTACATGATTTTTTTTAGTTATTTGAGGCGCTGAAATAAGAGACCTACACTTAAATATCAAAGAATACCACAGATTGTATTTCAATGACTTTATAATATTTATAATAATAAAATGTATTTTATACAATGAAATTCTACTCTAATGTTCCAAAATTGTTACATTTGGTTCTATAATTCCCTAAGCAAACATTCCATAATTCAACGTAAATTTATGTAGTAATTAACACAAAAATATGAAATAGGGTATTATATTATTGGATGGGATGTATTCATTTGCATTATTTTTAATCGAAATAAAAGTATGTATGCATGTTCGCGGATAATTTCGTCCTTTATAAACTGAATTTGATCTTATTTTGTGGAGATTTTCTAAGGGTTACCACTCAGGCGACGAGCATTATGCGTTTTAAGGTAATCGATCTCTTAATATTATGAATCTGAAACTGTTCTTCACGCATAAACATCTGAATCGACTTGAATGAAATTTGATACAGAGACAGTTTTTAAGTCGAGTATCATAGGATAGTTTATATCTCATACATCTTTCTATCCACTAAGGAATTTCTTTTGACTACGCAGGAGAGGCCGCGGGAGCGAAGTAAGCCTGAAATTTACATTAAAATCGTATACAACCTCTTCTGTTAAAGTAGAACCCGAACATATATATGAGTGTTAATTTAATATATAAAATTTACGTGTCACGTTGTTTGTCCGCAATAGACCCCTAAACTACTCAACCGATTCTAATCAAATTTGCACACCATGTGCAGTTTGATCCAATTTAAGAGATATGACCGTTTATTTTGTTTCAATTACGATAAAAGACTACCCGGACAGAGCCGGGGCGTGCAGCGAGTTAAAATATATAAGTTGTGTTCCCACAAATAGTCTGAGTCACTTAGAACGATATCGATACTATGTATATATTATATATATGACTGTTCCTTATGTCAGAATTATTTACTCACCCACAAGAAAATACCTCATTTTTACGAATTCAACACGTAAACTCAACAATTTGTCTTTGATATATTGTCCCAGACATTTAAAACTCAAAAAGTCCTTAAAGTTAGATATTTGAAATTTGCTCTTCGATTCACTGTATACAATAATATACTAGTGGTAAATTGGGTGACATAGTTACCTCACGTACGTTAATCACCTTTTATCTCGGGCAAACCTGTTTTGAAGCCACAGAGTTCCAATGAAATGCTGAAGATTAACTATTTGTTGCATAAACACGTGTGGAAACAACACTTCAATAAATATAAAAATTTCAAAATAACAGTATTCTACGAGTTCTGCTTATTTCATTGAAACTACCGTACGGTGATGCATCAATCAAACTAGTTGCAATTTGTTGTTTTATATAACTTCAAATAAACATTGACGTTGCACTGTTTATTGTTTTTAAGTTTTGTGTGTGTTTATTATTTATAATAAAATAACGTTAATTCCACGGCATACAACTATTTCAGTAAAAGTTTCAACGATGTGTTAAATATATCCCTATTTCCCTTGGTCACGCCATCACGCGCGAACGGCTGGACCGATTTGAAAAATTCCTTTACCAGTATAAGGCAACAATTACATTGAGTGACATAGGCATATATGTACCACGGGTGAAATCGGGCGAACAGCTTGTACGTTAGCTCGATGGATGTGTAATCCTACCGATTATAAAAGAATCGGACTTGAAAATACACAAACACAAACTTAACAACAAGAAAGCTCTTTGTCTCTGTCTTAACAACTAAAATTTTGGGTTGTGTTTAACATAATGTATAGGAAATATAAATTATATTAAATTAAGGGTTCGGGCATAATATACAGCCATAACGCTGAGATTATGTCGTGTTTGAGGGCACTAAAGAATTGTGCCACTCATAATTGCGGCGAACGAAACTGCCAGTGGCACTATGGAGACATGCAACCATTAATATTATTATGATTTTTGTGTATGATGAGTGGGTTTTGCAATAATTGAATGGCCGGTCATGTATTCGGTATTGAAATATAACATGAGTAAATTCAAGTAATAATTAAAAATATATCAGTAGTGTTAAATCCATTTTCAGCTTTATTATGGAACATTTAAAGTCTCACTGGTACTATATTGTGTATTTTAGTTTTCTAGTCGTACTCCTTACTATGTTATAGGTATATTTAAGATGGGTCTACAATAATCGTTTACGGTGTGGGGCGAAATACAATTGTTACACCTCGTGAATCAAACAATAAACTAAGTAAATAACCCATCCAACAGACTATTACGTTGATGTATTGTTTTCACAAGTATGTTGTGTTATAAGCAAAAGGTTTTCACACTAAAAATACACTAAACTCAGTGAGAGCGGCTAAGAAAAGCTCTTACGTCTCTCGTTCTCTCAATATATCATATTTTTTCCCACGTCTGGTGATATACGAGCGGTCTAGAGCGTGACAGGCTTCCGGGGGTAATATTAATAAAATTATTGTGGGGACACGTTACGGGTTTCAGGCATGACCTATCCGTCCAACACGTGCAGCTAGTCATTGAGCAAACTTCATTGTTACGTTATGTTTAGAGATGTCGCTCGCTGCAAATTGTTATAATGCCTTGCATATTTTAATAGTATTATCATGCCTTGAACATTTTTATTATTATATATAACAGTATGTTGCTGGTCAACAATTAATGACATTTTTAAGTGCGGTCTTACATGTTTCTTTCTTGTGTGTTTTTGAAATAAACAATTATTTGTTGAAAAGTGAATTTGAAAATTTGTCTTAAGTACAGAAAGAAAGTCAGAATATTATAGAAGAGAAGATTGGGTGATTATAGTAGATTATATAAAATTAGGTGTCGTGTCTTAAATCGATTTAACACATAATTATATTTTAACATATATTTGTTTAAATTTATATTTTAACTACATAACTTTCCTTTTGCGTAACGTTCGGCATAATTGAATTAAAAACATAAATATGTAAACTAACATAATAACAGTTATTGCGGTATCATTGAGAGTATTCCCATGTATCCTCCAACTCCTAATAATAATAATCATTAATCACTACGCGTCAGGAAGTTTTCCGATAAGTCATATATCTATATCGAGACATCTTTAATTACGCGAAGGGAAATTATATACCAAATGCTTATTCGCTCAAAGAATAAAAGGGAACCGAGGAAGCAGGTAGCCGATATGAGTCGATACGATGCTATTAAGATATTTCGCCGCTTCATTCTTTATATTACCTGCTTTGAATTGGCTCGATCATTAACGGTTTCCAATTACATTAAAATTACAATTCATTCATCACGATCGGAATAATCGAACGAATACTTTTTCGGCTGCCTGCTCTTTGATTAGATTTTTACTGAACAAACCCATCCATCGCCGAACCACAAAAGGTCGGTGAAGCTACGGTCGAGTCTCGTTTCCCATTCGTTCCGCTGTCCAGAAATTTTCGCAATAAAATTAATCGTTCCAATAAAATTGAAGTAGAATAGAGCTTCCTATGCATGAGTACCTTTTAATTGGATCGTTCATTTTGTTCTTTGCAGACAGCGAAACGAGAAATCAAACTTCAGTGAGTTGTTCTTTTGTAGGTACGAAGGCGATTTCAAGACGCCGCTAACTAAGTGGTTAAAAGTTTCTGCTCATGATACAACTTTTGTGCAGACGAATGTTTGCTGGAGTTATAAGTTATAACAATATTGTTTGTGAGCAAACTCGATAATATGTTAATTTAATAGAAATACAGTCGGGATTTAAAACTAATTAATTTGCTTTGAAAAACTTTGAACAATTCTTTTTAAGGTTAAGTCGGGAAGTAACGGGATGTTTGCCTTATTTACGAGTGCAACAATTTTAAAACAATTTGCTGAAACGATTTGTAATTTATAAGTTTTAAAAATCGTCAAAGTGAGCAATTGGTTGCGGACAAGCCCAACTCCCGGTGGGTTAACAATAAAAATCAGAGAGAAGCACGGGATAACAGGCATGGAACAAACGGAAATGTATTCCCATTTTAATTTTCGACAAGCAATCGCTTTAATGGGTTGATCGCGATTCCCACTTGAGTTTGTTCGATTTTGTTTAATTTGATCGCGTCGGCGATTCAGTACCGGAATGTAGGATAAAAGCAATAAAAGTTATTTGAATTTCTGCTCATACATTTGAGTTAGGTATTTACAACAGTGTTGGTAGGTTTAATTAAAAAGTCATAGACAATAGAGATGTTAGTTTCGGAGGTAGCATTCTAGCATATTTTGGGATGAGTCTTTACTTGTCTTTAGTTTTGTGCAAGTCAAGTACCTTTAAAAAAGCAGGTCAAGCGTTTAAACTGTATCACCAATAATATATGTATGTGGCAGTGTTTGAAACAGAGGCCTAAGTTGCAATTTTTTATAGGTAAAACAAATTTTTATTGCATTCAGCGTTTATTCGAGTGGGAGTTTTACCCTGACCTAGGTTTAGATAAGGTTAGTTATAAATGTTTTAATCTAACTAAAATTTCATAGTAGCTTACTATGAGGATAACTTTGTCGGAGTAATATAATAACGGAGCTGGTTCACTTTGCAGGTTGTTCTAACTTGCAAGTTTGCTAATTAGTTCATAGTCATTTATACGTATATTATAATAATTATTACTCTTATTGTCGCCATTATTATCCTTAACTACACAGCCTTGAATTCCAAAGGATTTATTGATTTTGTTGGATAAAAGATTTCATGAAGTTAACTCTGGAATAATAATATATCATATAATACTTGCTGTGACGCGCGGTTTCACCCAAGAATCAACTATTTCTATAGTTTATGCGGTACTCTAATACACACGGTATCTTACTGCTAAGTATCATCACAAGCTGTCTAGTGGAAGCTGTCTTTTGCATGAAAGAGCACACACACAAACACCCATACATACAAACATCAATCCTCACAAACTTTCATAATATTAGTAATCTTCAATTCATCCACAGCCACATCATTGCATCGTACTCGTGAGTAAACGATTACTATGCAACAAAGTTTAAAATTGCAATGTTATATTTTGAAACAATAAACGAGTAACTGATCACTTTTATACAGTGTGTCCTTACCGGACCTATTTAGAGGAGTGTTCCGAGAGTATAATTATTACCGATATTCTAGATTTTTTTATAAATCAAAACTGAAAACAATAAGTCTCGAAAGAAATGCATTTTTAAACGAAAGCAATAGAAACTTCTAATGAATTGTGGTTAATAATGGGGTTAATAAACAATAGTTTGTAAAAGGCGAAGAAAATAACTGAAACAATGAAAAGAGGAAGCTGAGTCACGAGGCGCCAGTTAAGAATAATTAAGACAAATGCCTGACAACCGCTTAACTTGTGGGACCGAGTTATGCAATACGGTTCCCACGAGGTTTTTCAGTATGGAGTTTTGGCTTTTCTACTTTTTAGTGTTTGTTCTGAAACTTTATATTACAGTTAATATAAATAGTTAATTTTGTTAATTTAATTTCGACATGATATGTGAAACCGATTCCAACACACTAGGCCCATGATTAAAATGGATTTTATTTGTCTATTCATTACCTTTTAGTCTCTTAATTTAAATTATTTGACATTTTAGGGAGATATAAATATTCTCGTATCAACGAGAAAATATATTTATAGTGTGCTCTATCTGTATTTCTTGTCATCTAGAGGTTTATACGACAGCGTTATGCTTCATCATTAACGCTAATTTACGAAACCAAAATATTTGTATTCTATACTAGCTGCGCCCCGCGGTTTCACCCCCATAAGTTCGTATCCCGTAGGAATTTCGGGATTATGAGTGCCTATATGTTATTGCACTTGTGCAGCTGTCTACGCAACAAATTTCATTGCAATCGGTTCAGTAGTGTTTGCGTGAAAGAGTAACAAACATACACACATCCTTACAAACGCATTTATAATATTAAGTAGGAAGTAGGAAGTAGGATAGGACTATAAACACGAGAAAAATTATTGGTGCGTCAAAGTGGCCCCTAAAGCGAATAGTTTACATACCGAGGTCCTCTGCGTCTTCACTCCACTCCCCTTCCTGAGCCCAGCAAGCAGCCAGCAACACAAACAACCGGATCCACTTAACCGTGCACATTGTTACATTATGAACACTCACACACACTTAAATTGCTCTTTTCTAAAAGAGTACCGTTTCATTCTCGTCACAATAACACTGTTCCTTGGCATGTTTCTTGCTGAAGCATCACATTGAGTTGATATTGTTTTAATTGAATCCTATAAGAAAATATAATTTTTATGTTATTCGACTAAATGTATCAAAAACTACGCAGCAATGCAATATCCGCCGAAATAGCGTCTATTTTTCCTTTTTTTTGAAAATAGAATCCTTATTTTTTATATTGTGCTGGCACATTAAAAAAAATGCAAATTTAATATTTGCTAATACCAATTCAATTCATTTACGTATTTATTATAAATTATATAAATTCGCGTCATAAATTTAAAAAGATTCGCCATTTACTTAGACTGACTTTTTTTATAGTGGGGAAATCTTGTATAGATACCCACGGCCCCCGGGGTAGAGGTCGTGGGTGATGTCGGATTCCTACCGACTAAAACCCCACTGCGTTTTGTCAAGCCGCATAAGTGAAGGAGCAACGGGTACTTGTAAGATTCCACTTGGATGAGGACAATCATTATCGACTCAGCTTTTCTAATTAATATATTTTTATAAAATCGTTTAATCATTAAGTCATTTAATATCATCCAAGTGAGGCGAGAAGAAAAGTCAGACGACAGACATACCTACTTCTAATTTATAATTTTAGAAGGTATTTCATAAATTTTTACACAAATCGGACACAAAAAAATTCTGATAATATTATCACAATATTTCATTAATATTCCATAAACTATTTCTACATTATTCCATTCACTGAAAATAAATTATAAACGACACTTATAAATAATGGTATAATATTGCCATATCAAATTACGACAGACAAAACTCTCTAAGCGATATAATATATTAATACCCCTGTCAAAAATATATAGAACTTTGACGCACGGTTACGTTTAGCATACATGAGTAAATAATGTCTTTTAATCTCCACACAAACGACTGACCCTTATCCCGGGAGAAAAAGTTGGCGGGAGGTTAGAAACAGTAACGAAAAATGTATTTTTCGATTATGTTGTATAACATTCGGTCAAATGGAAAGGGTAGAGGGCTAGTTGGAGTATGGCTCCTTAGCTAGATTGGACGGTAAATTTAAATCGGAAACGTGACTGAATTATATGAAACTTATTACAGTTTGAATTCATTTTTCCAATAAATTTTAAGTAGGAAAGTATAGGATGTTTAGAGATATATTATTTATAATTTGTATGAATATAGTTAATGTCATAAAGACTCAGGTTATTTTTTTTATAATATAGACAAATAGTTAAAAGTTCCCAAAATCCCAGAAGATACAACATTTCCATTCATATATTTATTAAAATAGTTCATAAACGTTCTATAAAATACAGAGGTTTAGTGATAAACGTTGCGTTTTATTGAATGATGATATTATAGGTCATAGACTCCGCATTAGCAATAAATCCAGTTTGTAGGTCATAAGTCTTTGTTTATCTTATCTTTTATTGAATATAGAACGCGTGAGCCTTCCTTTTTTTCTTATTGGATAGCTTTATTTATTGCACAAGTTTGTTTTTGACCGCCTCACGTACATTATAGGCCGAACCTTTCCAATCCGGAATTGGCAATCGCTATTTGATGTAATATGTTATTCAGTAACTTTCACTCTAATATTTCTTTGATTTTCTTTTTTGATGGGGAATAAATTATTTAGTTCCTAATCTGATCAGTAAATGTCCATTTATGAAAAATATATATTATGTTTATTTACTTCGCCTGTAGAGATAATATTATTGTTATTTTTAAACGACGGTGAACTAGATAACAATATTTTTTTTAAGAAGTGTGAGTTTCGCTTGCAAGTGCATATCATCTTTTGTAAACTTTTATGATGAATTTTATTAAAAAATAGTGTATTTCACAATAAATTATTCATATTCACTTAATAAAATGTAGCCCGATAATGTCGGCCGAGGATTTGACGACCTCAAAATTCTCATACACGTTTAGGACGCCAATGCCTTGGAAGGACCCTCTTTTGGGTGAACGACGATCCTGAATCTTTTATTAGCTTTGTGAATGGATGGCCAGTTGACATAACCGTCATAGACATCTGTTGTGATATTACGCCATATTTTCCAGGGTCCTTTCGCTTCATTCCATCGATTTAGGAGGAAGCCGATTCTACTATTTTTCTGCACGTGGAATATTTTAGGGCTGAATTGAAATCGACGTAATACGTGTCGGTAGGGGAAGACAATTGCTGGCGTAGCGAATATGGATGTATTGTGTGTCATCAGAAAACTTGTATTATACGGTTTATTTCGGAAATTGAATCTCAGGGCCTATTCAATAGTTTTATGCTACGTGTACATTTCCGATCACAGGGTGAATAACTTTTATGAACATTTACTTACATTAAGCAGTATTTAAACTTTGCGTTTTTTTTTTGTCGTAGCGGGCAACTGAGCTGGTGGTTCGCCTGATGGTAAACGACTACCACCGCCCATGAACATTCGTAGAGGCTCAGACCTCAGAGAATTCGCTGCTCGTTTTTAAGGGATAATGGATAAAGAAAGGATTGATAACTGCGCAGAAGGAATGGACTGGGAAGGGCGACGAGAAGGAAATTGGCCTCCGACTCCCCCACTCACCGTACGATATATAATAGCAAGCTATTGTTTCACGCCGGTTTTCTTTGGGCGTGTGGTACTTCCCCGGAGCGAGCTGGCCCAATTCGTGCCGAAGCATGTTCGACTCCCACAATAAAAAAACGTGAAATTGTAGGTAGATATATAATTAAACTTCTACTTATAAATAGTAAAAGCTATCGGGGATTACTAAAGTCGTTTTTATAATTGATCAATATTAATGTATAAGCTATTGAATAACTTCTTATTGGGGACTTATTTGAAGTTAAAGTAGCCATGATTATAAGGACTCCTAAACGATATGTTTTCGTTAGGCACATAATGGGTTGCTTGGCCGTGACAACGCTTACAATGTAGTATTCGAATCACCTGGATAAATAATATAATTATTACTATTATTTATTACACTGGCCTAAAAGTAAACGATAGAAATTGTAATAATTTTATGTATTGTTGTAATATTTTAAATTATTTTACTATAGAAAATAATCTAAAAATATTACATCCGCTTACAAAAATACTAAATCTATGTTATTTTCAAGTAACATACTACCAAATGATAGAAATTCATTATTTAACCACTATCAACGCTATTCTTTATTACTGGCACATAAAGCTCATTTGAAAATCGTCATTTATCTTCACGACTTCTGTAATATTTAAAAAAGTAAATTGAGTATTTCCACAAAATTAAGCGGGGAAGAATATTTTCTAAATCAACTTCAACGGTTGAACGGAGGTTACTCGTGAACGTCTTCTTATAGACATTTTTTCAGCTCGTTTAACGTTTAACTCCAGTCGTAGCGTCTTTTGTAAATGGTTGGAATTCTTTCAAATATGGTATGGTTGGCATTTTTGAAGTATACTAACATTGTGTTAGGGCGCTGAGGCGGGAAAATTGTCTTGAAGAGGCAGAATTTAGGTCGCAAATAATTTTTCGTAACTATTCTCCCTGCTTATGCATTCAAGGTCAAGTTTTTCAGCATTTTTAGTAAATCGTTCGTTAGTTTCGTTCCCAAAGAAAACTTATATTCACAAATGTCATATTTGATGCAAAAACAGTAGTTTGGTTTAAATGGCAAACACTTTTACTTTACTTTCACACACGATTAAAATTTGTTTCGAAATTTTATACTCCTATCAAATTCGTATTAATACAAACATCGGGGGACAATAATACTTGAAACTTGGGATGAATAATTTTGCGCTCGATTTATGGCCTAATTAATTCTACGTAAGTATTTGCATACATTAAAACGGTCCGAAATTATTAGAATTGTACAACCCTTAGAACTCGACTGTCCCTTGCTTGAGTCCTTCGTTTCGTATAAGTTTTATCCCAGAGGGGTAATTAGAGTAAAAGAGTGTTAAACTTTGAAATAACTGTTGGGAACGATCCTAAGCGATATGCATACCCCGAGCCATTGCTGTTTACAATAATGAAAAAGAAAATCTAGTTTTTCTTTAAAAAGAACTTTTGCAATGCCATTGATATTTATAGTGAAACATATATCTAGGGTATAATAAAGACTTCGCGAAGTTTTAATAACTAAATATAAATCACGTGAATACGAACTTAGTCGTGCTCAGCAAAATAATTGTATACATGTTTTACAAATAATACTTTTTCTTTACTTTTATGGAACTGTTTACATTATTGTATATAATTGTTTATATTGGAGGAACAAAAACTTATTATTAGGTATTACCTACCAATAATATATTTTTCAGTTCAATGAGTTTTTCTATTTAGTTCACGGTTTTTAATATAAGCTTAATAGAATGGAAGGTAATTCAAGATAATTTTATTTGTTTTTTATTTACAAGTTGGGGTACAAGTCGTAGAGTAAATCTGTCACCAAATCATTGAGAGGCCAGTGAGGATTATTTTTATTCTCCGCCAAGATTTATTTCCCTCAGATTAGCATTCCTCTTATTTATGCTAATGTAATTTTAATGGCGCCAGCTTTTTCGACTAATTTCATTTTACGAAAAACTCCCCGGATTTGTTTTAAGTCTTGGCTTATTAAAACTGCTTTGACGATTGTGCTTTAATAAAATTTGAATTATCGGTTTAGTTAAGAATAAATTACATTCTTCGTAATTAAAAGGATTATGACTCCGTAAAGATTCGTCTTTATAGCCGGAAAATAAGCTTCTAATTACGCAGCTATTTAATCTTATAATTCCTTTCAAGGCGATTATTTCAGCGTAGCGTCTTTTTTAGTCTGAGTTGAGGCCGTTCTGAATTACGGATGACTTTCTTTCGTTTTAACGCGAAGTTTGAAGGCAAAGTTAACGCGTCGATGTTTAAGTAACGAAAAGTGTATCGGAAAATTCGAATTGAAAGAAATTCTCTTAACGAAGGCTTTCTGAAACGAACACTAGCGTGCACTTTAGAGCTCTTACCGAGACATGTAATTGTTTATCGTGCGTCCATTACTTTCGGTTCGATTTGATTTTCTAACAAAGAGCGATTGCTGTGGGAAAATGTGAGCTACATTTATGTGTTAACTACTTCTATAGCATTTGGAATGCTATATATATAATGCTGCCGATAGAAATTTAAGTCCATTCTTTTCAATAGTTATTCATCCTAACATAACAATTTACAACTTGATCTACTGAAATACACCTGTATTGAAATATCTATGCCAATGTCTATGTCTATGCTAATATTTTACTTTTAAAAATAAACTACGTACAATAAAAAAACATAACAAATTATCATGGTGAATGATCTATATATAGACTACATACATTTTTATAAAAAGAAAACCTACATAATAGAAAAATGTATCGAATAAACATTGTGATTCATAAAATAAAACCTACGCTTTTATCAAGGAGGACATAATGGTAATATCACTTCATATAATTTATTCATGTGAACGAATATTAGAAAAAAGCTCAGTAAATTTGTTAGTTACCAAAATTTTTTTTTTTTTTTAAACCCAGCACCTTCCCAGGCTTAGACGAATGTCAGTAGTTACAATCATCTCAGTACGTTTTATTTGACTTTAGACAGGAAAATACACGTGTACAAAGTCGCAAGTATTGGGAATGTAATCAATATAATGGAAAAGTTTTGAACAGAGAGTTAAAAATAACAAGCACGCGTATATTGAGGTTATTACGAATCAATTGAGCATTTTTTGTTAAAAATGGCAATATTAGATAATTAGCATTACCATAAGGTTCAATATGGTTTGGGTAAATGTTGTCTGTTTGTACTCGAAATATTAAAAAAATAATGGAATAGGTGAAACCAAGCCCACGCAAATACCTCCCATATCTGTGGTCTCTATCATTCATAGTCTTCATGGAGTTTCTAAAGACGGCTCGAGGGATCTTTTGCAAGTGTCACTAAAATATGACATCTGCCATGAACGATCTAGCTATACATAGATCCTCGCTAGAAAAATTATGATGCTGAAGTATGAACACAACGATTGTTTTATGTATGAGTCGTTATTGGTCTAACGCGAAAAAAGTAAAGTCTGAAAACATGAATGCTAGCCTATCTTCGAGTAATATAAGACTTTTATTATTTATGCAAATGATGAAACCTTTGCGAAGTTTATGAATAGGAACATATTGCTCGTACTTTATTATATAATAAAATAGAATAAGAAATTCTTGATTGTTCAAACACCGTTTTATAATAATTTTTGTATACGTCTATTTTATGTATGAATTATATTCTGCATATCACGTCAAAGGTAGTGTAAACGAGAGTGAAAACATTGCTTCATTTCAATTGTTTTTAAAATACACTTATAGTTGTAATCAAATAAAAAAAACACCAATTTTTTTACATTGATAAACAAGTATTCCTAAATAATGTCCTCATCCAGAAGAAAAGCCGCAGTTCTTATTATAGTAGAGAAACTTTTTTTTTTTGCATTTGTAAGCAAATGTACATGTAAAATTATTTGACTTATACTAAAAGCTAAGCTATCAAAGCCTCTACTTTGAATGTTTATACAGTCGTTAGAATTAAGCGCAGTTTCATGTAACAGCTTTTGTAACTATTATTAAATACAAATAAAATTTAAAAATACGACTAACTTTGTCATAAAATTGCGCTGGTATTATTAACTGTAACTAGGTCAGTTTCATACTGAAAGAATGTCAAATTTAAATAATATGCAAATTTATATAGCATAGAATTATCAGATAATTATATTATAGTATGACAAATTCTGTATGCGGGCGGTATACAATATTATCGTGGTGTTAGTCCATCTCTATATACTGTGTAACTATAATTATTATTTAGATATGTTGCTTCGTTTGTTTTAATTGGGTATATTATAGTTTAAAACTGTTAATATCATCATTTATAACACGCGCACCATTAAAACCGCAACTGTATCAATTATTAATAATCTTAGAAACTAACCACACTATTTCAATAACATATTAAGTCAGGTAGTTGGCACACTAATATTTACTTACAAAATACTTCCCACAATTATGATTTACAAACAAAAATCAAACAAACTTGAGTATTGTACGACGTTTCATATCATTGGTTTCAACTCATTTCAAATTAACAGACAGCGTTTTATTAATAACATGTCACAATTCACAGGTAATTATTGCAATGTGCATGCTAATTTTATTTTAATTTAGACGAGACTCGCGTGCTGAAAGCTTGTACAAGCACCGGCATGTATCCGCGCCGAACCGCGAACTAATACTGAAACGGCATTGGACGAGGTTTTCCAAGGTGAGGATTCCGTACTCTCTCGGCATTCATCGGCTACTTTCGAGTTTCGACTCGCTCCTCTCGATTCGATTGTAAGGAAAGAATTTCATATTTCACGTATAAGAACATTTCTTTTTGAAAAGCTTTACTTAATACATTGAAAGGAAATCGACACAGCCTGAATGAAATAGAATACAGTAAATAGGTAGTAAAGTAATAAAAGTAAGGCGAAATCATATGGAAATGAATAAGTTTCAATGCGGGAAATAAATTATATGTTACGCACTATATTGCGTTACTGTTTATTTTTAAACTTGTTTTTAGAGTTTGCTATTCTGCCATTTTATATATAACTATAAACACACTAAAACACTTAATATTCTTATTATTTCCTGTTAGTATTTAGAGCTTAATGAAAAACATTCAGATCAAAGAATATTTTGTGTCGTTTAAGCGTACAATTTTTGGTTCCTTCTATGTAAATTTCTTCATTCAAATCATAGCCTAGACCGTCGTCTGCCGGAGACGTAAGATTCACTGAGGTAAACAGTACAGATTTATTCAGAGAAAAAACGAACAGAAAACAATAATGTACAGTTCGTTTAACACGCTCTAGCATTCAACTCATTTCATATTCCAGCATAACAGTTTGTCGGAAATAGAACTGTTTTTGACTTAAGTTCAAAGTGCAAAGCTATGTACGTTATTGTAGTCTAACTATCCGTTATATGGAAATTTCTAGTATCATCGTTTACTAAATTAAATCACTACAAGTTTACACACCAAATGATAAGGCCCCCAAATACACCTTATTATTTTTTTAATATTGTAGTATTTAAGGTTATCTATAGTTGTATAATGCTATAAATAAATAAAAAAGATCAAGGAATCAGGAAACTTGGTACTGAGATAAAATAATCCCAATAAAAGATGTAATGATACTTTCTCTTCAGTTGATTTAACAAAACAGTCTAACAATACATTTTACAAACCAACCATTAAAACCAAATTTAAAGAATAAAAAATCAACAGTATCGATGTCAAATATCATACAAAATCCATAAGAAAGCTCCGCATAGTAGTTTTCGATATATAGGAAGATCGTCGAAATTAAATTCGTAAGAAGCAAGTCTAAATATGAATTAATGAATGAAATATTCTTTATTGCACATATTTACATGTGGTAGTCGAGCACGCTTCGGCACGAATTGGGCCAGCTCGCACCGGGGAAGTACCACACCCCCACAGAAGACCGTCGTTAAATAGCATACTACTGTGTTTCCTTCGGTGAGTGGGGGAGCCGGAGGCCCATATCCTTTTCCCTATCCTTCCCTGTCCTTTCCTTTATTCCTCTCGTCAATCCATTCCTAATCCCTTTCCCATTTGAAGTTGGCAATCCATTTGAAGAGGCGTAAGGTCTGCAATCGACCTTACACCTCTCCAAATGTTCATGGGCGGTGGTAGCACTTACCATCATGCGACCCACCAGCTCCATTGCCGACGATGACATAAAAAAAAAAAAATAACATTGAAATTATGACTAAGCCGTAGTAATAAAATTATAAACTCGAGATGATAGTATACACAATAAGAAAAGAATGGATATAACATTCAAGCATTTTGATATTCATTACATCTTCTTCAATGACCCCTCGCTAAAGTTCTAGTTTTTTCAGAAGTTACACGGACACGTGATGGCGGTGCATCTTGTAACCTCTGTCCTCTTTAACTCCTGTTTTTTGTTATTGTGGCAATATTCCCACAAAGTTCTTAGCACTTCATATTAAACACAGGTTATTCCAAAATCCTTTATGACGTACTTATTGATATTTGTTTTACACTTCTGATAACAAGTGGTTTAGGAACAACAACGCCGTAGAAACAACAACACACGTAATACTTGATACGTGAGTATTGTTTATGGTTCATATTAATTTTCTTATGTTATTTATTTGTTCAGAAAGATGATACGATAAAGCTTTTAATAATAACGTAATCTCTAGTACTACACTTAAAAACAATTGGTGGATCTAAATTGTATGTTTCCACCGATACGCAAATGTTAAATGTCACAACTGTATTAATTAGTCTATCTGTCTGAAATTTGAGTCCTGTCTCTCCCTTATATACTGGACATTGGCGGAGTCCCTATTTACTGAGTGGAGCCATTATTTAAAAGAAGAAGCATTTCAGTTGTAAGAATATTGGTCTAAACGTAGCAGATACATGGACCCATATGTAAATTTCAGTAATTCTATCTTACATTAACATGCGTAAGTACATTTTTATATTGTAACTAATACTTCGAAGGTTTTGTGTGCTAATACCTAATTTGATTCGCTACGAAGACTAGAATTCTGTTGAAATAAAACGAGTAATTTCTTTAACAGAGCACGTTATACATGCAAAATAGTTTGTTTAGTGAGCTTTTGATCGTAAGATAGGAACGTGCCAGTCAAACAGCCAATACATACATTATCTTGGCAAGGGGTTCAGCGAGTAATTAAATTTGTTTGTTTGCGAAGGGTTATACAACTTAAACAACACGGTGTTAAGCCAACACTAGCGAAGTCATGGTACACAGTTTTATAATTTAAACTACGAACACGAGAACATATCGAAAATGATTTTTGAAATGTTATTAAGCTTTGCAAGCGGTGTGGAATGAACGTGTTGGTTTAGGTTATATTTTGCATGCTCATTGTTTCTATATATGGTTTTGTTGTCGTTTGTACTGACTAAGCTGATGAATAACTAATGAAGCTAACTAAATTGATAAAGTCTAGTACAGGTCTAGTAGAGATAGATAGGTAATAATGGCAAATTAAGAGGAAATAGGCCCGCAATTTTCCAATATATTAATAAATAGTTTTTATCAAACGGTTTCAGTGAAATAGATAAAAACACAATGGAAAAAATTCAAAGAATAGTACTTTATTGAACAATAAAAATACAAATTTTTGCTTCACCTGGGATTAACGTTAATACTCTTTAATTTCAACGTATTACTTTTTTTTATTATTACTGTATATCAATTAAAACATATTATTATGTTGATATCATTATATATCTTATGGATTAACAGTTATAGCGCGTACCTTTGTGATTTATCTTTTGTATATAATTTCGTTCATGAATTAATACATAGTATTGCTAAATTTAATTCGGATTAAATCATATATGAATAAATCGTATTTAAAATTTACTTTTAGTCTTTCCTTTAAACTGTGACAATTATTCGAGAAGATAAATGCCGGTTACAAGCAGATATCATGAAAAGTGAGTTGAACGAATTTGTAACAGTAATAAATTACGAGATATAATATTAGGCAGAGAAACAGCTTTGCGTAGCTTGAAGAGATAAGGCACGCCCCACGACCGGCAAGCCAGATATTAACGTCCTTCAACAGTACTCAAATCATAGACCTATCTCAATGTCAGATACTGGACAGTTTTTATATGTTAATTATTATAACAATTAAGAAAATAAATATTTGTTTACGTTTGTTAAATAAAAATATGAAAGTGAAACGCGATACCTTAATGTTATGTAATTCTTATTTAATTTAATAGGACATTTGTGATCGCTTATTCTTAAATAGAAATAGCCTGCACTTATCACTACATACATAATAAAAAAGGCAGGTTCAAAGTTTCGCAACTTGGTACAAATATATGCATTTTTAATGTGGGAGTCGAGCACGCTTAGGCAAGATTTGGGTCAGCTCGCACCGGGGAAGGTATCACACCCCCACAGAAGGTCGGCGTCAAATAGTAGTACCTATGTGAATGCTGCTGTATCGCTTGGTGAATGAGGGAGCTGGGGCCACGTTTTCTTTTCCTCACCCTTTCCAGTCTATTCCCTTACACCCATTATCAATCTTTTTTTAGGTTCGAATTCCGATGAGGATTCACAAAAAATAAAATCTCAGTCTATCAGCTTCCTATGATCACCTGAAATAGGTCTACGGGACTTCAGTTTTTATCCCATATCTAAGCCAATTCTGTAAACGTTATTTTCTTCTCTCGAAACGCTTTTATTCTTATCTTCACCTGTGATCAAACCTAAGTCTAATCTCATTATAGCTCCAACAACAACCACTGCGTCAAACGGCAGATATTGTTAAATGGAAATATCAATCTGACTGACAGTCTCGTTTCGTTTGCAGTTGCATCTCTATTGTACGAACTATTGTATGCCCAGTTTCTACATAATTTTTCCCCAACCTTTTATGATAGAGCTTTTATAAACGGAGAAGTAATAATAGAAAAAAATCACTATGATATTTATGAAAGAATAAATGGTTTATAGAAATAATTAACAATTGTTATTCGTCACGCGTTTTAAATGTATAATTATAAAAATTTCTTTCTATACCAGCATGCTTAATCACAAATACGTCATTATTAATTTCTATATTAAATATTACAAATATTTACATTAATTACAATACAACATTGTATCCTAGCCTAATTCTTCATGAGACATATTTAGCATAACTGCGACTAAGGTAACCGTAGTGTTGAATACATCGGTGAATATAGAATAATAAACAAATGTGTTTAAAATCTGTGTACGTTTGAATTTTTAAATATTCAGTCGAGTCCACAATACATACATATATTTAAAAATATGTATCATGTATATTAATAAAGAATCATTGAAAGCGCAGAAATAGAAACATCAACGTACAAAGTTCGTAGCACTTGGAGCTCCGTAGCGTTGCGTGTTTACACTGTTTATGCCTACGGCTACGGCTACGGCTACGCCTAATTTTTCCCACGTGCTACCTAGCCTAGCTAGTGGGTGAAATATCGGTCCCTCGAGCTACTGCAACGCGACAGACCCCGATCTTTCCCTAGAGACGCGTTTCTGTTCATCCAGCAGAAGCAGATAATGTTCAGCCTTTTGTGTCATCTGTCTTTGATTTATTTACATGTTTACACCTACGAAAGATAATGAGTCTAGCTTTAATGCGCAATCTATTATAATCTACATAGTCGGGAATAATTATCTTTTATATAATTACCGTTTCGTAATGCCTGTATTACTCGACTAATTTATTATTGCAAAAAATACGATCCGATTATATTAGCATTTAGAGCACACTTGAATGATATAAGCAAAAGTGTCGTTATATGTCTGTCGCTTATATCATTTAAGTCATTGTCATCATTAAGGACAAATAATTACCCTAGTGCCGAGTGCTGTAAGGCAGCGGATGTTTTGTCACTGAAAGCTTTTGTCAGCGGATCTAACCGTAAGGCGGGGGCAAAATATAGAATATAGACTTATAAGCAAATGAATATA
Source organism: Zerene cesonia (assembly GCF_012273895.1). Taxonomy (NCBI): domain Eukaryota; kingdom Metazoa; phylum Arthropoda; class Insecta; order Lepidoptera; family Pieridae; genus Zerene; species Zerene cesonia. Next base: position 3,950,605 of record NC_052109.1, read on the forward strand.
ATAAAAAATAAAATCATCCGAAGGAATCACTGCATAATTTATAAATGAACATATCTCTTTCTATTTTACAAGAAAAATAGAGGTCATTTACTAAACGTCTGATAAAAAGTTCCAAGCGAAATGTGCAGCGAATCAATACAAAGGACGTTCTTGAATTTAAATTGTTCGAATGCCGCTCTCAACCTATTTTTACTGCCATCCGTTTTCTTTTAGAATTAACCCTAGCGCTCTCAATCAGAAAAACTGTTAGATACAGTTTTGTAAAAAAGGTCTTTAATTCGCTTATAGCTTTCGGATGTGCATGCAATTGCGTTTAGGTTGAGTTCTGCGTATGCTACTCGAAATATATTCAATTGTTTTGTTTACACGTAAACACACACACAATGATCCATATAGTTTATTATCTATCTATATCGTTGAATTCACCAATTAAATAATCATGAAAGCAATGAAAGTACTACCCAGTACTTTCATTGTCTACATTGTATAGAGAAAAAATATATCTCTTTTACATAACTTTATACAGATTTCTTCATCTCGCAATGCCGAAATGCCTAATGTAGGTGAGTATTACCAGATATATACCTAGAGAAGCATAATGTTCATTATTATTACAGCAATGGGGATTGAACCCCACCATCTACTTCATTAGTTAGATTTACCATTCAAATTGCAACACAGTCATCAAATAAAGAACTCAATGCTTTTGGAGTCCATTATTTGATTAAATTTAAGCCCAACTATGCTTTCAGTATTAACAAAGTTAATTTTTTTAATTATTTCTTAATCGCCTCTTTAACTTTTAAACTTTTAATATCTTGTATGAATTATCAAGCTCTACTTAATAAACTTAACAGACATTCAACATAAAGCAAGCCACAGTAACACAGAACACAATGTTTAATTTATGTTAGTATTGTATAAAGTAATTTTGTCGGAGTTGCTAAAATAAGCATTAATGTTTACCGCAATAGACCCACTGTTTCACAGAGGCCTCATCTAGTAGGGCTCATGTTTTATCCTTTGTGAGATTTTGGCTATGTAATCTAATCTGATGCTAGAGTAATCATTATATTTGAATAGTGAATTTTAATAACGCAATAAAATAACCTAAGTGTTTGTGTGTCAAACATATTATTTATGTTAAAATATAACAACGTTTAAATACAGAAGTGTATTGTAATTATATGTCAGTAAAAATATGAATGATTAAAGAGAAAAAGAAAAGCATAATAGAATTAAAAATAATATTAACAAACAGCACTCTGTTGTATGAAAAACAAAATATTTACATTAAGAGCGTTGTTAGATCTTGGTGTAACATGGAGTTTTCCATACAAATATCGGGAAATTGCAGATGAAAAAAAACTTGTTCTTGTAATTAAATGTTTTGTTAAATCAGTAAGAACATATCAGCAAAAAATACACGCTAATTCCATTAGGTGCGTTCATTAATAAATGCCACGTAAATATACATTAAATTGAAATTTAACTATATTTCGAGTGCAACTATTCAGCGTGTGTCAGAGCGAGAGGGTTCGTGCTTTATCGCGCTGGAGTAACTGAAGTGGAGAGCCCTCGTCGCATACTGGACAAGACGTAGAGCCTTTGATTCAGCTAAATCAACTGTATCATATTAACCGTCTCTTCATCGTGCGAGGTGCAATTTGGAACATGAAAACTAAAGAGGTGCGAGTTAGAATCTGTAAATAGTTGGCTTCACTCAGAAATTTTTTTAATGATAGGGTTTATGCAAAATGGCAGAGATTTGAATCTCTTATTGTTGACAATAACGATGATATCGCACGCAGCCCTCTTAAAATATTAACAGAGACTAATTCGATTATTGATATTTTATATTGATCTATGATAATATAATAACAAAAAAGTAGCATTCAAGGACTATACAATACTTGATAATTATTAAATAATATGGCATTATAAATGTTTTAATTAATCAATAATATGCATTTAAACGCACAAAAGAGTATTACCCAAGTAATTATAGTATTAAATGATTTTGTTACTATTAATAGGACATCGGGCATATACTCGCTTTCATAATACAGGTTTGGCCTAGATAGGAAGCCCTAGAAAGCGAAGCTACATATATATTTTGTACTTTTAAAATAAAATAAATCAGTTTTATCAACTATTTCATATATGTATTTAATTTATGTTTTATTACCTTTAATGTGCATATTTCTTTTTAATATCAATTTATCTATAAAACATTGATTCATATAAATAGGTGTTTAAAATAATTATTTGGGTGAGTTGTTTCCATAACAACATAGCCCTTTACGATCAATGGAATCGTGGATAAGCAAGGACAATAAAATGTTATTTCGATCTTCATTCATCACTAGCACTTACGATTGCAATGTTAGTTCTAAGTTTAAATTAGTATTCAAAGAGAGATACAAGCAATGGAAATAGTAATATTGTAGTGTCGAGTTTAAAGCTAACCACTATCACGACAATACAATAACAGATTTGAACCCGTTACGAAGTTCAAGAGATTACTCAAATATATACACAACACAACAAATTTTCTCACTTTACTGTATTAACTTGTGTTAAATTGTGTCATATATTCACAACATACATACATCAAGATTCATAGAAACGATAAAGGATCAGTATTTTGTTTTTTTTTTCAAAGCTATACAAATTATTGTACATACTCGTATGTATTGTAAAATATTGATTTTGGAACGAATTATCGATTAAATTTTATTTTTAATTGTATGATTCCTTTAAATATTTTCAATCTCATGTTTTTTGTTATAGGAGTTCTTATTAGTTTTGAAGGAACAGATACAAAAAGTTTCTTGTTGGTTGGTATATATTGTATATGGTCACTATAGCCCAACGGTAATTTCGACTAAGCCCATAACGTGATGGGTGTTGTTAGCGCTACATTTTACGGGGAATTAAATCATAATAAACATTTTTGGCTAACTTTTAGGACCAGATTCTATTGTAAATCCTAAAATTTATAAGAATTCTATTTTTGTTATACAAAATTACTATAGGAATTTAGATTCAGACCACAAATAAGAGAAACTACGATTTCCACTTTGTTTTTTTTTTTGTTTAAGCTTTATTTTTGCGTGGAATACGCATAACGTATTTACAAAATGAACAATTTAATGCATTGTATCAAAAACTGTTGAATGAATATCTGGCTGCGCTCTCCAGTACTAAACATCAGAGTGAAATACTTCGTAATTGGTAAGTTTTAACTTCATCAACGTCCAAATAATCCGATAAAGCTGGCAGCATGTCTCAGCATTAATTCGGGATAGCTGACTTCCAAATACTTAAGATTGTACAAAATAACTCTTAGTTTAGATAAAGGGTAGAAGGTACAGTTAAGTGTATCACGTTCTCTTTCGTAATTTAATTACAATTTCAGAAAGGGAATTTCATAAATGACTTTACGCGTGATGTATTTACGAAGACCTAATAGTAACGGAAAATTGAGCCGCTTTGTTAAAACTTTCGGCGAAACAATTTATCGAACATTACGTTTCATTTCAACTCTACATATGCTGCAACTTTATAATTGTTTCACGTTTTAGGAAATTAAATAAACGCCCGTGAAAGTTTTAATTATTTCTTCATTTATTCATGGGTGTAAACGGGATTGTTCAGAAAATTGTTTCGGTCTGTTTCTGGAATTGTATTCGGTGAGAACTTTTCAACTTAGAAGCAACTAAGATTTATCGTATTTTTAAATAATGTTCCGCTGTCAAACGTAAGGTATTTCATCGAAAGGATGTATTAAATTCATATACTAATAAAATATTTTAAAAAAACACTGAAATATGATGATCTACAAAAACACTAAAAGGCGACGTACAGTGTGACAACAAAGGTCACAGTGTAGACAGTAGGTATTTCGGGACATTCTTAAAAATACAATGTCTAAGATAAAAGAACGGGACAAAGCAAAATTTAGATAACACAAGTTAATAAACGGAACTTGTAATCTCAGAGTTCGGTGGTAAAAATGCCTATTGTCATAATATAAAACAGAGCGGCTGAATAAAACCACCGCCCCGCCGACACTTTCATAAGACACTTCCACCATAAGAAATCCAATTTAACTTTGTCGCCGAACAAAATGTTCCAATAGAAATAATTTCGTCAAGGACGACCAACAGCTGTACAATTCAATCAGAGACTTCTGTTTTTTCTCGCTACCGTATTTCCTTTACGCGCCGTAAACTTGGTTGGCGTTGTCAATACTTTTAACACCTGTACGATCGATTTTATGACTTCGCTTTGAAGCTATTTCGCAAATGACGGTTTTGCTTTCGATAGAAGATATTTGAGGTCCTTGAGTGCGATGTTTTATTTTTGAAAGGAGCTTTCACTGTGCTATATTTAGAGCCTGTCTTTATAGTACAATTTATTTAAATATAGCCAAACTGTCGAGCTTTTTAGTTCACCTTCAAACCTTATATTCTCACTGCATTGACCCAGACCCACATAAGAGAGTGTCAATATAATTGACATTGAATTGAAACTAATTATATTTAATTCGCGAATTAGGAGTTTACGAGTTACACCTATAGTTTATGTCTTTTACAACCACTAATTAAAGAGTGGTTGAAAAATTAATTCATTTCCTGCACGCTCGCCTGGTTTCGAACTCCCGACCTTTCGATTTAAGTCCGAGGTCTTCATCTGAGCCACCAGTACTGGTTTGATATAGTTGGGGCTTTTTAATTCATGGTATTACAATTGTACCATTTGTGGTTTCACATTTGTCTCCACATGTGATAAGAGATCGTACGACTGAACTGTTTCCCTAACAGTTCGGTGTCCTTTCGGTATATAAATATAATAATGTGTGATTAATGATAGTTCTATAATTTATTGATATCTTATTAATTATTTGCACGAAGCTGTACATGAATCACATGTTTTACATATTATCATCATCATCAGCCCATATATGTTCCCACTGCTGGGACACAGGCCTCCTATGAGGGTTCAGGCCATAATCCACCACGCTGGCTAAGTGCGGGTTGGCAGATGTCACATGTCATCGAACTTTTTGATTCTTGGACATGCCAGTTTCCTTACATATTATAAACACCAGATAAATTATAACACCAAATTCCTCCCTATCAATCATACACGTGCAAAACTACTTATATTTTCAGAAATAAATCACAGTATTTTATATTTTTATTACTGAGTAACAATATACAGTTTTACAAGCAGTTTTATTGGTTTTACAAACGTGACTGTGGCTAGTGCAGCAGGAAGTACCGCTTCGCAATTACAACCATCAAAGAGGAAGTATTAGGAATAAAAAATATATGTTGACTAATTTTTCCTTGTCAGTGTTTTTTTCTTTTGATGCTTTGTCAACCTAAAATATGTTTATTGTGTGAAATGTAAATAATAATATTTAAAAATTGTATTTCTGTGGATAAAAAAATCAGATGTGTATATTTTTCAGTTGCTTTTATTGAGGTTAAGTACGTACGCAATCAAACTGTCAGAAATAGACCTAATTTAAATATGGACAAACATAAAAAAATCAGTACACCCATCAAAAAGTTCTTCTTCTTTTCTTTTCTTTCTCAGCCCGGTTTAACCCAGAGTTGAGAATAGGCCTCTTCATGTGCACGTCATTCTTTCCTGTTCTTCGCCATCCGCATCCATTTCCTTCCCAAGACCCTCACTATGTCGTCAGCCCATCTTGTAGGCTGACGTCCGTTAAAAAGTTATGTGGTAACAAACACAGAACAAAATAAATTTCTTTTTCAATATAAACTCATAGACACAAATAAATAGATTTGCCCCCTTCACAATTAAGGAACAACGTATATTATAATATGATTATTTTTTTTTTTGACAATACGCTCCAGAGCTCTCTCGAATGTTTTTGTCCTATAGTAAATAAAAAAATCGTGCACTGAAAATATATAAATACAATTTTGAGTATAAAACTCCAACTGGAGTGCAGATGGAGTGCAGATTCACTTTCACAGGGCCAATGAAACAAAGCATTTTTCGTAGGCTGTTGCTTCAGGATTTCGCTGTATGGACAGTTTTGTATTGTATTTCAAACAAAAAGCTTAAACATGGATACCCTACTCGCAGGTGCACTTTTAACTTTGCTGGATGGCGAGCAAACATGTTTGACAAAATAATATTTTACGTGATGCAGTCTTGTTTTTGAGAAAATAATAACAATTAATAGAGTATTGCGTATATTCAATAATCGATGTTTAAATAATAATATATAACCTATTTCAAGAACTACATAACTTGTCAAAACATGCATAAAATCTTAATTTGTTGATTTTTGTTTTTTACAATTTAAAAGTAAATTCTTGTTGTTTCATCGGTCATAATATATACCTTATGTCATTTAGTGAAGAAGCAGCTCTATAACAGTGAAAGAATTAAAGAAATCGGTCTGCTAGTTTTTGTGTGAAAACATTGCAAATATACATATTCAATAATAAAAAAAAACCCCAACCCTCGTTTCTATAAATAGGCTAAAGAATACAACAAACTTTCTCATCTTACGACAATATTTGAGACCCTATGCGCACCCCCTACAACTTTTAAACAGCTCAATCGATTTTCATCACACAACATTAGCACATAATTCACCTTTAATACAAAAAAACTAAATTGAAATCAAAGTATCAGTTCGGGAGACATCTCTTTTTGCGTGGGGTTTTAAAGTACAAATGGTTTTAAAAGTACAAATGTCTCCTCTATTTAATATCAGTTCGGATTAGGTTTTTTATTGATCTATGTAAATCAGTAATGGTGTTTTCATTAAATGAAATTTACTAAGACTCACGCCACTTCAAAGGTTGCCTATAAAGAATATACCTATAAGATATCTAACACTAGTTTATGAAAGCTAATGGATATATTCTTGAAACATGTCAAAAACAAAACTATGCCTTTGTTAATTGAGTTAATTATATAAGTCACATATTTTATGTTGCTATATTTTATATCAAAATTCTATATATATAAAAGAAAGTCGTGTTAGTTACACTATTTATAACTCAAGAATGACTAAACCGATTAGGTTGAAATTTGGTACAGAGATGGTTTTAGACCCGAGAAAGGTCATACGATAGTTTTTATCCCGGAAATCTAACGGGAACGGGAACTTTGTCGGTAACCCCCCGAGTCTATCTTATCCGTGACTACGCGAGCAAAGCCGCGGGCGGAATGCTAGTTAAAATTAGTTTTAAAAAGTTATATTTGATAAAAAAATGACTTTCTTACGTAAAATCCAGACGTAAATTTACGATTGGTAAATACAATTGAAATATTCTAGAAGGCTCTATACAAAAAAAAAAAATATAAAAATAAACACCAAGCTCCTTGTTTAGATTATAAGAGAAGTTGTTTTGCGTCTGTAATCCTTTACTTCCGTAAAAAAACTGCCGTAATTCCATTATATCCTTGTAATGTCTTCACTATTATCAGTAATTATATGACTACAAGGAGTGTGCATTATAGGAATTCTGGATCAGAGCCAGAGGAAAGGTAAATTGAGATAGTCAAATTTATGTGTGAAGTATTACACATTCTTAGCAAGGTATAACCTATTTTATTTAATGAAATTTGTCCCGGATTCTATTCCCAAAAAAAAAAACACAAGCAAAAGCTAGCTTCATTAGAGACTAGATTCATGTAAATTTCGTATTAAACCATAGCCAATAATCAAAAACTTTATTTTGAAAAGGCGTCTAAATTGTGATTATTAATTTATTGAAAATTTATAACAATGTTTACAATTTTATTAAGAAAACAATCCCCACGCTTTTCTTCCCATCCACCATAAATAAAAAGCTACAAACGCAATAACAAATATTTGACTAGTTGACACGTTATTGAATACAAAAAATAAAATAAAACTACATACCATCATTCACAATGAGGCGTTATTTTTACTACGCGTCATAATAGATATATTGAGGGGGAGAGCATACCAAATACAACAATGAAAATAAAATAAGATTACACGTGAGAAATATATCCACGCTATAAAAGTGTTTTGCGATTTCCAATGTCTATTGCGTGGAACTCTTTTGTATTGAAATTGATTTAATTCTGCAACATTGTTTTCCATATAAAAAGAATAAATTATATATTGTTATTGCTCATTAGCTATGTGTACGCCTCAAAATAAACATTTCTTTCTTCTACATATTGTCAACATGTTGCATAGTACCATCAAAGGCATAATTCGAAAATAATTCAAAATATTTGCCTCAACCAAGATGTGGAGTGAAACAGTTGCCTTGGCAACCTATAATAGAATATATTTTGAAGGCGGAGAAACTCCTAGTCATTATGCAAAATATTTGCTCCAATGGGCATTTTAACTGTAGACATAGCGTCAAATTTGATTTATTTAAATTGCGTTTGTGGGCCGTCCAAGGCAAATGTTATCAAAGTGTCTTTGACTCAGGCCGACGATGAGGACTTCCGGAACCGTTACACTCTGTTGAATTTTACAGCGATCTTGTTATTTGTACCCCGACGGGTATCGTTAACTGCCACGAGATTTTGACAAATTAGCTTTGGATTTGGTCCGATAACCTAGTTAGTTATTTGCCCCTCACTAGAAATGTGACAGCTAATTTAATTGGTATCGATTTTAATGAACGCCGTTCACTTTGATGTTTCGAATATTGGATTTCGTTTTGGATATAATAAAAGGTTTTTGAATTTAAACATTGTTTTACGTGACTGTAATTTTTTATTGTATTATAAGCTAAAAGGTAGCTATTTTTATGTGAACTAGTAAAATTTAATTACCCCGCTTTATTCGATAGATATAAAAAATAGTTTGTTTTTTCATCAAAATGCCAATTGACAGTAATGCCAAGCGGATTGTTTCAATAGCTTAGTTTAATTTGAACTAAGGAAGCGTAGTTTCATTACTTGTTAGAAGATAGGAGCGTTTAATTACTGCAAGGCTCCGCTAATTTGACACTATACGCTATCTCTATATATTGAGTTTGGGAGCAGCGGGCTGGATGCGTCTATTAGTTAAAGCTAAATTACAAGCATACTCCGCCTTATGTTATAAACAATAAATACTTTCAGGTTTGGCTACTTGAAAGTGACTGTCTTTACTTTAATTTAGCTGATTAAATGAAGCTCTGCCAAATACGATTTTGTGACAAAAAGTAACCACTGCAATACGATGTCTACCAGCACATACAAAATAAATATGAATAAAATATAAAATCTATAAAAATAAACAAATAGAGAGACTCAAATATATTACGTTCATGCATGTTTATATTGTTGGATTAAATCCATTTACTTAAAAAAGAAAACCATAAACTTGAAAAAAGAATCAATGGAACTTTCCATTGATTCTTTTAGAACCCAGCTAAAGGTCAGTCAGAATTTACGAGCCAAAATAAATTTTAAGGGTGACACCGTCGCGTAGAAATAAACGAAATTGACATGGCAAAGTTAATACTCTACACGGCTCGTCAGTTTTCAATACATCAGAGTTAAACCCCAGGTCCCCTTGGATAGCCATCACTCTCATCATTTCCTACGGGCCATATTTATCCGATAGGAGGGTGGCAATAACCCTGGAGTGCGTACTTGAGAGGTATTGCATTTGTACTCTCAATACAGCATATACTCCGATCCTTCGCGTTGCTATGCTGTAGGATATAAATTTAATTCCAATATCGTGTTACGGAGGAATGATATATTTGTAACAAGAGTACTGTCGAATCGTACACGGTATATGCATATTATGTAGATAGTAGGGAATAGGGTGTGTTTTGCAATTTGTCCTTTACGGTAATACATCTCGTTCTAGTTGGTAGCTATGAATCATTATATAAAAATATACAGTACTTCAAAATAGCATTTACTTTAAATAGATTTTACAAGTAATAAGTCCAACTTTATCTTAGTAAAAACTACATCACATTTTAAAATTATCATTATATCATTAGAAAATAATCATGATTCCACCTTTTAATTACTAGTGCAAATCTCAATTTATCCATAACTCTTACTTTTCGCCATTCCACCGAAATGGCATGGTCTACGAATACAGAAATAATGTCCTTAATTTCAATTAATTTAAATGAATTGATTGCGTGTACGAATCATTTAATAATTTCGATTGCTGCAGATAAATGAAGGTTTACATCGCATAAATCTCGCGGCTGCGTCCGTCCCGTAGCTGAAATAAAGAGAAAAAATGCCACCACGCTCGCCGACGTGTCGGAAATATTAACTCGGCCATTTGAATACTTTATGATCAGTAAAAAAGGAAGATTTGAATCGCAAATGTGTTCGCATTTTAATCAAACAAGTCGAAATTCTGCGCCTCCGAGCGTTATGTTATAATGTTTTATGTGGCCATTGTCAGGGCGATTGTCGGCTTGTCAGCTTTTGCTTTGAGTTCTCCATAAATGTATGTTGTGTTGATTATAACAAATAACGTTGGGTAGGTTCACACATCCGATGCGAATATATGATATCATTCTTCCTTAAAAGTAGAGATTTTTCTTATAATATGAAAGAATTGCACCGTTTATTTTGATTTAGAAATTGAACGAAAAGTCTGGATTATTTTTACAAGTTACGACCTGTTAAAGATATGCTGAAAAAACGAAATTATATAAATAGGTAAATTCATTAAAATTAATTGCAAAAGACAGTCGATTTAGTTTTAGCCATAGAAAGAAACCAGGTAAAAGAGTCTAGAAGAGTCTTGTGGGCGAAGCAGGAGCGCCGCCCATATATATGGGTTCATTGCGATTCAATCGCGAGTTCTGAGTTACTTAGATTTAAATATTCAGAGTAAAGCAGCGTTACGTATTAAAATATAAACCACTAGTAATTTCACCAACTACAATATTCTATTCAATCGAAAAACTTTTATTTAGCCAGAAAAAAAGAAACTAAACATAATCATTTATTCACTGCAAGTACTATACAATATGAAAGGCTTTATATCAAGTTCCTACTGTCAAGAAAACAAGCTACACCAACAAGAATCTCGTAAGAAACACAATTTAACTTCCACGCGAAACAAAATGTTTCATTTGAAAGCGTTTCCTAAAGACTGTAACAAATTGAATCTCACGCCCGCTCAATCCTTTATTTCATCGCCTTCCTTTAATGCGACGAAAAGATTATTAATCGAAAATTTCCCATCCAACGGAATGCTTTATTCCTCAGAATGAGAAATATTCGCGTTTTGATTTCTGAGTAAATCGAACCGTTCTTATATCGCTAAGCCCATCCTAGTTTGGCAGAAAACACCAATTGGTTGACAAATTCAAAAAAAGGAAGAAGGAATTCAAGTTTTTTTTTCTGTTACCTCACAAAATTAAATAGGACGAAAGCATTTTGATGATTTTTATTTATTTAAATGTTAATGTCTCTGGTTCTACATAAATTTGGTCTATAACTGACATTGTAAAGCAGTTAGTTATCTTTTTAATAATTATATTATACATACTACTAGCTGCGCCCCGCGGTTTCACCCGCGTAAGTCCGTATCCCGTAGGAATATCGGGATTAAAAATAGATGTTGGCCGATTCTCAGACCTACCCAATATGCTTACCAAATTTCAGAGGAATCGGTCAAGCCGTTTCGGAGGAGTATGGCAACGAAAACTGTGACACGAGAATTTTATATATATAGATATAAAATAGGATATTGACTAAGCAATAATTAGATTAACACGTAGGAGCAATGTAAAGTATTGTCAACATCCCGAGAAATTACTTAGATTCATTGTAATATAAAATATTTGAGTTATAAAATAGTATTTAGTATTTATTATATCATAAAAGTCTCATACGACGTTCAATATCTATACAAACTGCGATTATAATATTACTTAAATTTTTACCAAACAATGAACCTTTAACAATTGATGATAGGTACTTAATAATACTTTTAAAACATATGATAAACTAAGAATTTTCTTAGTCAATTGCTAGGGTAAAATGTAGTTTAAAATATCCGCAGGTGAGGGGCTCTTCATGGTACTGTTTTTATTTAATTATAAATGAAATATAGTACAGAAGTATCTTTTAATACAGCAAAATATTAAAAAATCAGATCTGTCAAACTGACTAACACTTTTAATTGTTCAAAAGACTGAATTTTTGCTTCTAAATCAATAAAGACATTTATGCATTTATTATTTGTACATTTCCCGGAATAACAATTTTACCCAAACCACTTCCTTACAACATCTCTAAATTCCCGGGAGCAAATAACTGAATACCAGCACGCGTGTTATATTTCGCAATTCCCCACAACGGCTAAACTACGTAATAATATTGTGGCCGGGCTCACATTCGGGGTGGAATCATCGATAGTCATTATCGGAAAAGCGGGTTTAAGAGCCGTCCCGGTCCCGGCGGGACCTTTACGGAGGTCTCATCCCAGCGCGTTCGATAACTATGCTAATGTTATTTGCGTCAGTGGGTTCGCTACGGCAGCATCTAAGTTGTATGCTCCTAGGAACGCACGCCGGGATCCCCAGAGGTACGCACTCTTGAACAAGTATGCCTTTGTTTATGACTTCTGGCCCCGTGAAAAAGGATTTGATGGTTACTCAATGCTTACGAAGAGGATTTGGGAGTAAATCAGTTTATCCAGAACCTTTTCAAATGCGGCGACCGTCGATTGTAAATCTAATTTTGTATAATGCATACTACGAAAAAGATATCAGTGAGGCTACGTAAACGATTTTTATTTGTTCGTGCATTTCTTCGAGCTAACCTTTCTAATGTTGTCATTAAATTCTTGAACATATTACAAAGAAACATTATATTTAGTTAGTCAATAAAATTCTTTAGATAAAATATGTTTTATGGATTATTTTTATAAATTGCTTTTTACACGTAACGTAGGCCTCATGCGGTTAGAAAAATGTTTATTGCTCTACTGTTACCTATCCTATCGAGTGTCGGTCTCAGTACATAACTACTACAATAGTGACGGATTATTCGGAACTACGGAACATTTAACGTTTTTCATAAATCTATCAGTGAAAAAGAGTTAAAAGCGTCCCCATGTCTGATGGGGTATTGAAGATTTTATAAATAATAATTAAGCCATTTACTTCTCATAACATTCCAAATTACATTACATTAATTATGCTTTAAGCTTTTTATTAATTATGCTTTAATAATTTGTATTAAATTGAGCAGCAAATTATTAAATTGAGCTTGAGTAAAGAAAATAGGCGTGTTTAATAAATGGTGAATGGTGATTGCACTATATAGTTTATGTATCCAAGCAGGTGCTCTTCGTACTATTGGGGAGCTTGGGAAAGAAGAAGCGTTTGTTTTTTTTCTAATTAACAATGGTGAAACGAGGTATATTTCGAACATTAGATCTAAATTTAATGTCATGAAAAATCAGTTTTACATAATATGAACATTTACCAACCGGGATACGATACAGAAGATCTGTATTCTATATTAGAAGTATTTATTCTTAGACAAAAAAATGGAGGTTACAAGGTTTGAAAGCAATTTATTTTTCACCAGTTTTTACCTTACTTTAAATATTACTTCTACTACGAATTGTAGAAACTGAGCTATTAATTGCAACACTAACCATCGTGCCATTTATATTTTACATATAAATTTTTGATAGGCCCTTTCTTGTCCGAATCTCCGCTACAACCACTGCTCACTAAAGTCATTGTAAATAGTAATTTATATTTAAAAATAATTTTTTAGTCGTGGAATTACTTTTTTATAAGATTATTTTGTAGGAACACCATACAAGACATAAATGTATATCTATTATATTTGAAAAAATTAGTAACAAAAAAAAATACTCAAATTTGGTACAACGTCGCGCGTACACTATGGATACGAATAGCGAGCAATGGATAAACGAAATAAACATTCCTTTATTGGCAGACTTGGAAAAAAGTTTTATCTTATCAACGGGCCAATTTGAAGACGTTGCGTGAAGATGAAACTATGAAACTGTTTAGCTCGTAGCATTGTGTGTGGAATTACAAAAGAGTCCCCATCTGCCTGTTTATATGGCACGTAGAAAGCACTATTCAGTTGATCGAAAAACTTTTCCAATAGCATTGTGACGCTGATGATAGAAATAGTCGGTGAGTACCTGCGTATGGATTTTGCAATACCCCGGCTTAAGTTTCCCCTCTGCTTACAAGTATATCAATCTTTTATTGGCTGAAATTGAAGTCTTGTGTCTCGTACCGCGCGCTCGAACGGACCGCTGCTGCGAAATTTAAAATGAGACTTGTTGCGATGGCGAGCATTCCGCCTGACAGGAATACAGTTAAAAGTATCAAGAGGCGGTAAATTCGATTGCAGTTTGTAACTGATATATCGGGGTGATAATATAATAATGACATGTTATAAGTAAATTATAATAATCAAGTATGAGAACAGCTTTTTCGTTATGTTTTAAAATTAAAATGTTTAAGTGGTACATAATTATTTTGAACTCAAAACTAAACCCTCTTCTAAATGTCACAACTAACAATCTAAATAAGACCACATGGAGGCACCAGATTTAAAATAAAAAAACGAATCATCATACCCGGTAAAACATTGAGAAAAAAATACAGCCGAATGCGAAATTCATTTTCTTAATTTTTGGAAACGTAGCATATAATAATTATATCAAAGTATTAAATCTACATTAAATAATATTTATTGTGATACAAAGCAGATCACTGATCGGCTGAATGAACAGATGATTAATTTTGTAAAGATGTTCATCCTTAATATATTTGAAACTGTTTCTGTTTATTCTCCAATTATATAAACATTGGTTAGTAAGATCGCTCGGTTGTTTGGAAAATTTAACATATTAAATTGAAACCGTGACGAACGGATTTCAGACTAGATATCTAGCTATAGGTATTTAAGGCTGGCTGGCTGGTAGGTAACTGTGAGCCTGCATTACTGCTCACTAAGGTTGTCAACCATTCCTACATTTAATAATATAGCTTACGGTGGTGAACTAACGTTTAACATGAATAGCAAATAACGTTTGTATACTAGTACTAGCTGTTCGCCCCGGCTTCGCCTGTGGTATATATATGGACTATGTCACTCAGCGAAGTTGCAGCTTTCTAATGGTGAAAGAATTTTTTAAATCGGTCTAGTACAGCAAAGAAACAAACAAAAATACAAATTTGTCCTCTTTATCCCCACTAATATTATAAATGCGAAAGTAACTCTGTCTGTCTGTCTGTCTGTTACGCTTTCACGCCTAAGCCACTGAACCGATTTCCATGAAATTTGGTATGAAGATAGAACTGACCTTAGGAAAGGACATAGGATACTTTTTATCGCGAAAAAAGGGTAGAAGGAATTGAAATAGGGGATGAAAGCGATATAACCGAATTCTACGCGGGTGAAACCGCGGACGGAAAGCTAGTAATATAATATATTAGTGTAGATGTAGACATACATACGATTATTTAGAATACGTATATAACCAAACGGATATCTGTACATTTGTTAGAATGGTAAAGTTACAAAATTTTAGTTATTACTTATTGCATCCAATCAATTTTGAAAGCTATTTAATCTTGTAAATGATTTAAGAATGTATACGATAAATTACATAGAAAACCTTTTTAAACCCAAATAACTCTTATTATTAAACCTATTTTATACGGTATGTATATTTCTTTTCATTTATTTATGTGGTTTAAATTTAAAAAGATTGACAGTAGGCAGCCCTTTAGTCCACATATGATCGTCACCGAAGCTAAAGGTAATAGACCGGATATACTGATGCGTATTGCGAGGGACATTAATAAATGCAGTCGTTACTAGTTGCCAGGCTATTTTCCTACTTATTATTAGTAAACTGTATATACATAAAGGCTTTTTCGCTCATTCCCTATATTGTAGAACTCGCCTGAATTGGGTGGAGTAGTTTTAGAACGAGTATACAATGTTTGAACGACAATTGTCATACATATTAAGTGCATTAATTTATTTTAAAAAATATCATATACCCTTACTCATTTTCTAATGGGTATTATAAATTCTAAAGTAGCGCTGTCTGTCTGTTTTCGCCTCACGCCTGAATGACAAAACCGATTAAGATGAAATTGGTACAGACAAGTTTCAGTCCCAAAAAACACTATATGATAATTTTATATAGCAGAAGCCGCAAGGAAATAGGAATATATATGTGGGGAAAATCCCGGAATGTCAATATTTTTTCCTTTGAGTACGCAGGTGACGACACGGGCGTAAAGCTAGTCCGTAATAAAAATTAACATGTACCTAATTCGAGTTTGAATATTAGATTTCGGTTCGGACAGCGGTAACTTTCCGATAATGAAATAAAAAAGCACTCAGCGTTGTCTATTTTTGGTGAGATAACAAACTCGAATATTTTCACAATTCGATTATGTAAAATGAATCTTTTAAAATGAAAATCTCAAAATTCTCTAATAATTTTGAATAACAATTTAGATACATTCACACACTGTCACTTATACAACGCACAATAAACTCTATGTCTTGTGCTAGAAGCGGTCAAATTCAATAGCGGCATTCACCGACAATTTAGATCGGCTTATTTGGATTCTCCTTGTTTACTAGGCGTCATGAATACAAAGGATTGAAAGGCCGAAGCGGAGGTTTTGTCGTATTCCCGCATAGACAGAACCGTAAGATCTTATTCACTATTGATTGCATCTGCTGTGATATGTTTGATCGAGAATTAGGTCGAACAAGGCGTGGGTCTTGCATTCCTAATAAGTTGTTTTCGGATGTACATTGTTATGGTGAAAATTGATAATTATACACCATATTAATATACATATAATATATAGCATATCTGGGTTTTAAACGAGGGTCGGACCTAGACCCAATTCAGCTATTGTTTATCTATCCAATACGTTTATTGTTTTTTTGACATTGGGTGTTTTATACCGCAAATACAAAAAGTCGGTAAAATTTGACTTTAATAAAATGGGAAATAAAATATTATGATCAATATATCTGTATAAATCTTACATATATTTTACCTCATTAAATATATTTTGAAATTTGACCAAAACAAGGTTTAAATAAAAAAAAAAGCAACGTCATACGACAATCTAATAATATATCCTTAAATACAAAAGTGCGTTTGTTTGTTTGTCTTTCTTTTATGTCACAATAGATAAGTTATGATAGGATTTTTGTGTTTGAGGTACTTTGAGACTAGAGAGTGAAATAGGCTACTTTACACGCGCTGATAGATCTTATTCTCCTTTGACCTATCGAGCGAAACCGCGTGCGGAAAGCTAGTATCTTATAAACATTTTTCAACCCTAATTATGTGACAAAAATGTATTGTACGGGTCAAAACGCAAATTGCGAAAATGCTATTTATAACTTGGGAAGTAGTTTAAAATCTGTTTAATGGCTTCAGTTTACATTTTCCTGTTTCCAAACTTTGCACGCTTTAAACATAGTTAATACTTATAGGTTTAACCTTATAGTACACGTTAAAAGCTTATTTAATTATACTATATTATATAAAACCTTATTATGTACTTTAATTTGCTTAGAATATATAATGAATTGCTCACTTTATTATGCCTCCATCGAGATGGAGGATGGTCTTAATTTATTATGATATGCATAGATGATGGAATCTTCTCTCTTTGTACATGAATTTTCTAGAATTTTTTTATGAGCACAGTTTTTCTATTGTGTAGTTTTTTTTATAAACAGCGCGTTACAGATATATTTCTTGCTGGTATTCGGATGTGGTCCAATAAGGATCTTACCTCGAAGGTACCTGTTCACTCTACTTTTGGTTTAATTTCTTAATACATTTATAAATCTTCTGAACGACCAATTTTCCACTAGACAATTTTAGGTATTTTAACCAACTGCGGGTGTAATATATTTCACAACATAATAGCACTGCGACATTAAATACCAACAGCGTAGAATGAATACTCGTTGAAATTTGTTTGTCGTTGGAACCTCGTTGTAAACAATTAGCTCTTTGTACACTGCTACTTGACCAGAGAAAACGGTCAAGGCTCAATAGATGTTACAGGTATCCAAAAGGTATAAGTTTGTTAAGAACATTAATAAATTTATCAGTAATTAAAAACCTTTTTCCGTATAGTAAGAGAGTGAGAAATTAAAGGAATTAAAGAATTTCTTCATTCGATCCTTTTTTATTATTTTAAGTTGGGATAGATGTGGCATTAAGCTTGAAATAATTGAATTTTTGTCAAGGCAAGGGAAACTAAAGAGTACTTCATTTCTTTCAAGAAATTGAAAAGTGTGTGTTTTGATAACTGTATTAAAAGTTTCACCTTAGAATGAAAATTATAAAATTAAAGTAATATGTTTATAGAATGTCGAATGTTTTGAATTCACTATACAGTATACATTCCTTCTAAATATATTTCCAAAAATCTGTTTTAACTGATCTCTGACGAAGATATATTACAAAACACATTTTGTTGAAAAAAAAATTGTTTGTTCAGGTCTTAATATGATCCGAGTGAAAGGTTCATATGCGTGGGCAAAAACATATTATTAAAAACATTCAAGCAACGGGTTGCTTTATATAGGACAAAATAAATTATTCATGCGGAAAGTGAGCCAGCATTGCTGTAATTAAATTTTTTAACTGTATTTTTATAGGCCGATAAAAATACAATTGTGTTGATAAAACATCCTTTACCCTTATGCGTTTAAATTTAATTGAAAATAATCAACGTACGTTAAATCATTGCAATTACAAGCGAGCGAAGGTAAGAGCTGTGATTATTATAACGGTCTGTTCTGCAGTTCCGTTATCTTTATTACTTTCATGAAATCTAAGGTAATATTTCAATCATTAAATCAATCTTTGAATCATCAAATATTTTTGTGCAACGTACATTGATAGTATAAATTGCCTGTCAAAGCTTAAAACAACTACCAGGCATTTAGTTTACAATACGTTTTTCAACTTATGAAATGCAAAACATATCCGACGCCTTGCTATGATCCGACACGATCAAGCTGTGTCCAGTAAACCACAAAATTAATAAATTGACAAATAAAATCGTTTAAAATACAAAGCAAACGTAGTACAATACAAGTGCCCATGATACGCCTGCGGTGTATGCAGCTGCATTTTAATAATAGATTAACCTCTGTCCAAACAGGGACGCGCATGTAATCTTTAGAGTACACACAAATTTAATTAATTCTGCTATGGCAACGACAAACATCACGTTTGACTCTCCTACTCCACTTGCAGAAAGTTTAGTAACTAGCCGAGCTAACATTAGTTAGATGGAGTGCATTTACACCACTACTGAGTAATTTATCATTAGCAATAACGCTATAACTATAGACTCAATGTTTTATCTTTGTCAATAGAAATGTAACTAAGTTGTTGATCACCGTAATAATAAAAAACTCGCAAGCATTCATCTCTTACGATACTTTATAAATCGGTTCAGGATTTTCGTCAATACTATTGTCGTTGTGTATAAAATTTTCCTGTTTTCTAATACATGTTATTCTATATTTGTTATGCTATCTATTTCTTTCTATAGCCCTATACCTTTTAAATATTAAAGCGTGTTTTGAAAGCACACTGTTTACTGCATCATAAAATAAAATGTTTCGTTCACAAACATACCTATATTAACAGACGTCGAACACATAATAAGACGTGTATCGTTAACCAAACTTTGGGAAGTATGCTCAGACAACAAGCCTTTCACTCGCAGATCTTCAGAATCCGGCAGCGAAGTAAAATATAGTATAGATATTGCATCACGTTATACAAGCAAAAGTATAGCTCTCTAACGACCGAAGCTTGCTTCGAAGTTTTAATAGCGCTGCCACACTTTTACCTACCAGTTCGAAACGAGGTCGGAAACGCGTTAAAATAATACACATTTATTTTTATAATGCAGCTGATTTATGATGTGAAAATGCATTTTGGTTATAGTGAATTCAAGGCAACATTCAATAGAAAACCAAATGAAAGGACGCTTTTAATATTAGCAAGGAAGATTAAAACGGGATTCCAAAATTAAAGGAATAAAGCGCAATGAAAATGTTGTGCCATCGATGTTTCAAGAGGTACGAATAGGTTTCGTTATTCAGTAGCAGATAATTTAATGTGCAGGTTTCAAATAAATTACAAGACTTTAATTGTATACTGGAACGTACATAAACATTATAGCATTAAAATAAATTTTCTCAAAGAAATTGTATCGATACCATAAAATAAACGACCAGACGTCTCAGGCATTGCTCTATTGACTTCGCTTTAAACCCTTGTACTAATTAAGTCGTCGTAAGCCTCGTTACGATACCTAGTAAAAGCTGGAAAGCATCGAAAACTTTATAATTGCTTGTTCTGCAAACAACCACAAGGCGATCGTTTTTGTAAGGAGCTAGTTGGCGAACAACCAAAACGAAGCAGTCAGACGCTCTCAGAAGTCGCCGCCGTCTGATCCTGGTTTAATTAGACAATGCCTTGTGACCAGTGCCAAATACGCGAAACATTCTCTCTTAAATTTGTTCCCGTGTTACTTTTTAATGTGAATTCATAGTTTGACTACTCTCTATTATAACATTCTCATTATTTGGAATAATTATGTGAGGTATTTTTAAATAATAAATTTAATGCCTAAAAATACTTCACTCTTTTCAGTTTTTTTTTGTCCATGGACATTGAATTAAATACAGAATTGTATTCATGAGCGTACTTATGAAATGTTCGCTCTAAAATTAGCACATTTACTAGCTTTTCGCCTGCGGCTTCGCTCTCGTGGACTAGAAAATTTTGTGGATTTTAGAAAGGGTATGACATTATTTTATTTTTATTTTTTTATACCCGGTTTAAAGTGTGGATTTTGGATAGCTTAGCCACTTTTTTTATTAAATGCAGTTGATCCAAATATCAAACAATCATCACATAAAATTTTGCCGGGTGGTGCACGTAATATATTATATGCATGTAATATATTCTGAAAATCAAAGTAAATAACAATGTTTGTTACAAAAAGTCTCTCATCGAGTTTTATTCGAAGCTTAACCTCCTAAGGTCTAATACATTTATCATACTAACTGATGACCCTTTAAAGGTGATATATCACTATGTCAAATATAAAATCCTATGTCTTCTTGTTGCTAGGTGATAAATTGTTCTGATATAATGAAATAAATCCATTATCGTGATGCACTATGCGTTAATAGATATTATTTAAAAAATCTTATGAAGTCAATATCGACCGTGAAGATAGTGATGAACTTAGCTTGGATTTTTCTTACTAATAATCTTTCTATAGGCAAGAGTTTTTAACAGAAATTAGTTCGGTACTTAATCGCACTACAATGTAAATTTAAATATACCTTCACCCATTCTTGAACTTACACCAACATTAAGAGACAATTACATATAATATTCTAGCTGTTATGTAACGAATATAATTAAAAAATGTTATATAATTGTCATATAATGAAGTTACAGCTTTCTTTTGGTGAAAGAATTTTTGAAATCGGGCCAGCAGTTTTTGTGTGAAATTATTATGAACAAATACAAGCAAATCTTACATATAAATTCCCTTTATAATATTAGTATAGATTATGATTATTTGTATTATTTAGTAAGAAGGTTCATTAGTGGTAATTTGGAGAACTATTTTGCTTGACTGTTCATATTTTGTCACATAAAAACATGAAGTCTCACAAAAACTCCAGTGAATTCAAAAAATAAAGTTCGTGATACCCATTATAATAATCCCATGGGAAATTGGAAATAGTAAATGATTATTCTTCAACAATATTACTCGTGATTTACAATGTTTCTCAGTAATAAATCATAGCAAGTTGGGTCTCAAAATACAACAAATTAGCATAATTGAACTGAGAATTGAAATGTAAATTTGGAAACACAAACAGGGACTTCGCGAGTCATGATTGATTTGTGACGAGTTGCTTTAAAATTGCTTTACAGAACATTTCTTTACAACATGATGTATATATAAAATAAATGTTTTATGATTTGTGTTTATTACAATTTACTCAAACCTTGCCGCATGTACACCAGGTTCGATTGATTATATTTGAGACTAAACAAAGTATTATATAGTATTCACAAAAAACTTGATTTTATTTACCCCTTTTCTGTCATGTCTCACGTCCCCTCTGATGAACACCTGCAGCTTTCTTGCGGAGGTTTATGAGAGGCGCACTTGCTTTCCAAGCAATACGTCTCCTAGTTAAACTTTTAATGACAAAAAAATGCCTTAAAACTATTTTAATTACGTTTACAATCGATGGCTATTGTACGTAAGCATATTTAATTTGTTCAATTTAAAATTAACCTCTTGCGACAAGTAACGCGTCGGTATGTATGTGTGTAAAATGTGACATCTTGAAGGAAAACAAAGGGGCGTTTTATGTAATGACCTCTGCGAATTACGTCTAAAAACGAGACCAGCTTGAGTTAATTAGCTTTGATAATAATTACTTCAAAGGGTTTTGTAAAGTTGGTGGCAACGTCGCTTAAATGAAGTATGTGAGATTAGGTCTGTTAAAACATGTTTATTTCAGTAATGTTTAATCTTTTTGGGATGTCCCAAGTAGAACTTATTCGTGATGGCTGGCTGATTATATTGTCTGTTCGCTTGGTTCATTCTTAGATATATACACAGAATAATATACTGCTATTCTAAGTTTTGTTTTACAAAATACAGTCACCTTATTAATCCGTATAATAAAACTATTATTCCACGGGTTAGCGAAAGATGACATTTAGTTGGATGATATATGTTTTCAACATCAAATTATAGCACCGAATATTTTTTATATATCATTGTTACAGGTAAATAAAAATCGAGGCTTTGAAAAAAAGCAAAAGTATGTTGCTGAAAGACATTTATTTTGAATGAGTTAATAACAAATGGCAGGTTCGCGAGTCGTTGGAATATGTCATATAGAGCCTGCACATACACAAAATGCCTGAGGTCAACATCTCACTTCGGCCCTCTTGATAGAACTTGTGTGTTCAAACAAACCCATCTTTACAGCTTAATATTGATGCGTGGCTTTGACGTTAGCAAGTGACCCTTCGAAAGTGGGTCTCTTATGAAGGTCTTATGTTACGTACCAATTACTTAAGTTATCGACACTACTGAAACTTTGTGTATAATTCGGCTTAATTTAATGGACTTTTTTATGGTTGTAAGTTATATGATTTTAAAGATCTGATATGATCATGAGACGTGCTATTTCTTCTCATTTGTTAATAAAAAAATAAGAGTGATAGAGAGTTATTTATTTATTTATGTTATATCGATCTAATAGCATTAAAAATTGAGACTTAACCTAGGTGACATTATCACAAACGACGGTTTTGCCACTTAATAGCGATTTTTCAATATCAGCAATAATCAAGTACAAAACCAGTCCATTCCTTCATTCCTGTCAACAATCCTTTCCTTTTTTTTTTAAAAGTGAACAGCGCATTCGCAGAGCAACTATTTTTGCCAATGTTTACGGGCGGTGGTGATTGCTTATCATCAGGCGAACAGGCGAACCACCAGTAACTGGTTGACAACTGTTGTCCGTTATGACATAAAAAATAATAATTATTTAATTATAACTTAAGATAAACAAAACACTTATTTTTTTCAACACCAAAGATGTTATATTCCGATTTTTCTGTTGAAACAAATAAATCCGAATAGGCTAAACAAGAACAGGTATATTCCACAATTGACACGTCACAAATCACGATTTCGAGAGTAAAATTATTATTTGGCTGAAAATTCGATGTTCTCGATTGGGGTAATTGGAAGCTTAAAGGAATTTATTTTCAATTTCCTATGATATGAGGTTTCCCGCCTATGAGATATTGCGCCGGAGTGATATTAAATTTATAGCCTGCCACTTTTAATTATTTCACGAATATCGATGTTTCACTAATTATTAATGAATCGTCAATATGTTTTGTTCTCGTACGCTTTTGCTTTTTAACGAATAACTTTTACGAAACATGTTATTTTATTGTTCGAGTTTTACACATACTATTAAAAAGATTAGACTTTACTCATAAAATAGTTTTTTTACTATTACGCATAAAGCGAACGATGCAACATCTTAACTAACAGTAAATAAGAATAAGTATTATGTATAATACAAATAACAAACCATTTCGTGTATTTTCGTGTATTTAGATGATTATCGGTAATGGTGATTCAATGTAAATATTTTAACATTCATTTAATTTACAATAGGCTACTTTTATAAACACTTTGAAAATTGCCTCATAATAAAATAATTTAGAATGGCCTTAGAGCATGGTATAAAAATTAAAAAAATAACCTAATTTGCAACAGTTTCCTTTACCAAAATGCTGATACATCTTCATAAATTGCGAACTATCACATTATGATCACCCAATATGTAACTTATTATGGAATCATTATGCTCCTCAACCTAATTAATGAACGGATAAATAATATGCCATATGCTATAAATAACGGAAAAATAAACCATCACAATGACTGGCATTAAGTGGCCAAGCTCGTTTCCTACACCCATATCACTATTTAATGACATGACAAACAAAGGACTTGGTTCTTGATGGGGCGGAGGAAAATTGGGGAAACTATCAGCAAAATTAGCCTCCATTTGAGGTTCGATCATGGTAATTTTCAACTGGATTAAAAAAAAGTTTATTTGCTACCTTAGAACTTGCTGGGTGAACCGATTTTTTATTCTTTTTTTTATTTGATGCCTCCCGTGTGTAGTGCAGTTTTGTCAATATGAGGGCAGTTCAGTTTTTTGTTAAAAATAATGATCTACTAATTTATTTTAAAGAAATACGTGAAAATTTTA
Organism: Zerene cesonia; assembly: GCF_012273895.1. NCBI lineage: Eukaryota > Metazoa > Arthropoda > Insecta > Lepidoptera > Pieridae > Zerene > Zerene cesonia. The sequence continues at coordinate 3,975,505 of NC_052109.1, forward strand.
ATTAAGATGTAATGTATGCTCACTTTATCATTGTACTAGTGCGCCCCGCGGTTTCATCCGCGTAAGTCCGTATCCCGTAGGAATATCGGGATAGAAATTGCCTATATGTGATAGCAGTTGTCCAGCTATCTACGCACCAAATTTTATTGCAATCAGTTTGCAAAGAGCAACGAACACACACATCCTTACAAACTTTCGCATTTATAATATTAGTAGGAAGAAGGATAGTAGGACTAGTAGGATAAGTATTAGCAAGGTAAAGGTTATTAAATGATTAATATCTAGTTTAGTTTATTTTCTTATGTTTGCTATCACCAACATAGGTACTATGCGTCTAAAATATTTGGATTATGTTAAAAGCGTTTGGATTAATATTGCATGAAACAATTGTATTGTTAGCATTTATTTAATGTCTATCCACAAGATATAAAACCTATGTTGTAAAGCAGTACGAAATACTAATTGTGTATTAGTTTTTATATCACCAATCTCAATTTGTTGCATAGAAGGGCATCAAAAAGTAACACAGCCAGGTTTCCAATACGAAGTAGCCAATAACGCTCGTAACTCCATGAAGTTCTCAGCAAACGAGTTTACTTAGTATTGGGCATCTAAGGAAGAGCTGTTTACGACGTGCACAGAGTACGGAATTGTTATTGTGTTTAAATATATATACTAGCTTTCCGTCCGCAGCTTCGCCCGCGTAATCAGAGGATAATATAGTCAATCCCGGGTTTTACCCTTATAGTTCCAGTTACTGTGGTATTTCCGGGTAAAAATATCCTATGTCATTCAAACTATCTTTATAACAAATTTAATCCAAACCGGCGCTAAGCCGTTATGAAGAGATAGACAGGCAAACACACACTTTCGCATATGTGTAAAATATTAGCAGAGATAATGCTTAAAATAAAACAATCTTATTTATTTTATGACAATTTTTTTACATATGACATTAAACTAACATTAAAATTATTGATGATATTATGATTATTGTATATAATTAAGTATTATTTTACTTCGCCTTTAATAAACAACCACACTCTTGTTTCTCAACTTAACCTCAAATCACTATTTATATGTCTACTAGCATTTGCCTGCGGCATCGCACGCGTTAATGCGGAGTAGTTTAATAGATATTATTATACATATAAACCTTCCTCCTTCCTTTCCTATTCAAAAAAACCATTAAAATCGGTTGCGTTGTTTTAAAGATACATAGGGACAAAGGGACCTAGGGACAGGGTAAGCAACTTTGATTTATACTATGTAGTGAATTGGAAACAACAAATATAATTGCATGGAATGTTGTTTATGTTCGACATTCAACAAAGTGATTATACCCGTGACGTTCGCAGCATAAATCAATCGTGCTAAAACACTACTCTTATACATTAAAAGTATTAGAAGCGTCCATCACTCAAGATAAAAGTTAGTGGAGCGAAAATCGGAGGAGCTTGTGCAGTCGTCAGATAAGTTGCCTGCTATCTGATGACACACGCGCCCGTTACAGGAGATAAATGTCTTCGCTCACGTCACGTCATCTCGCGAGTTAGACAAAGACTGATATTCTTGCATCAAGCCCTCGGCGATACTGGTTTTTATTGAAATTCGTGTAAACGTTTGTTTTTAATGATGCATAAATTAAATTCTATTAAACCACGGTATGTTGATGTTATATCTTACCCTTCTAGAACTTTCATTCGAAATAGTTTTAGGGAAAGCATATTGATTATCAATACAAAAATATAGAACTCTCCGACAACTACAGTCGTCTCTGACACGAGTTGACTTTTCGATATTATACGTGTTTGAAAATCGGCATACATATTAAAAGAAAATGGAAGATCTTATTAAAGTACTACGTAACTTGTTTCCGATCCGATTAAAACTATATATTTGAAGGATTGTATACTTACAATCCTTGTGACGCGATGTTTTATACTACGCTTAACTCGTTTATCTTCCCCCATATTATGAAAAGTAAACTTTTGTATTTTTGTATGTTTGTCACGTATTCATATAACAACCACTGGACCCATTTCAAAAGTTCTCACCAATAGACGGCTGCAACTACACTGAGTGTCAAAGGCTAAATGAAGGTAATCCAAGAGATTCAAACGTACCAAAAAAAAAATCCAATTCTTACAAGTAAAACTAATAAGTATATATTACAAAATTCTACTGATACAAATACCAAAGATTATTACACCAACGCGATACCAAGAAAGCAAAGCGAAATTAAGAAAATGTAAGGTCAGGTTGTACACATGGTAAAAATACCTATACGATAACTACAAGTGGACTAATAAGGCACGTCATATTTTCTCGTAAATGTGAGAATTCGACACAGCTGTTTTGCTCCAGTGACGTCACGTGAGTGGCTCCAACCCATGTCAAAATATGAGCATTATTTCTAGAAATACTGTTTACCTTTGGACACGGATGATAAACCCTGTTCTTTTCGAATACGTATCTGCAATCTATATTTTTATGTAGTTTTAATAGATTGTTTGGAAGAAATCGCTATCGCTTAAAAGACCAGGCCGCCTATTGCGATATATCTAATCCCTATTTATCCTTATGTGATTATATATAAGCAATAAACGAAATTTCATCTATTTCTTATGATGATACAATATTACCATTAAAATACGATGAAAGGCACAACAACGATGATAACTTATTTTCGGTCTAATTACGTCTGCTAGATAGAAGGGAAATAAACTACGAGATGATAAGCGTAATCCCATTTAATGTCGGGACATTTATATAGATGTTACTGAATTCTTTTTGTGTGTCCTTAGCTGCGAGATTTTATATAGAGTTATGTATTTAGCTATAAAACAACTCAAATATTTTGATATACGGAGATAACGTCACTTTATGCTGTTATTTTGTTATTATTGAATATAAACTAGAATGTATACTATGAAATATAATATGATATATGTAGCAAATAAATCTATTTTTATATAGGAAACGTCTAGATGTCTAACTGCTATAGCATGAAGTGCAGACAGAGGCAGTCTCTGAATTAACTATAATAAGCATATTAAGATGTAATAATATAACGACAATGAACTGTTTGTATTTTATCAGTAAATAAAAGTAATAAATATTTTCAATTGCTAAAGAACCAACTTACTAATTTGGGTGCATTTTCTAGTCTGAATATGGGTGGGAAGACCTGCTAAAAGGTCGATAGACGACCTGATCTCAGTGGCAGTGGATTCAGGCAGGGTGAACGAACATAAAATCGAAAAAACGAAGCTGGAAATTATCGAAATTAATGAATGAATCAATGAATGAATGGATGCTTTTGTCCAGCAGTGGACGCCCCACGGCTGAAGCGACTACGATGACGAAATAGTGATTATTTCTTTCCTCTTACAAATATTCAACGTCAAAGAAGTACCAATATGGAATATGAAGCCAAGAAATGTGTCAAAATATAAGAATCAAGAGGACGATTGGTACACAAGAATGTGTATTTCCCGTCAGCTTGCTACGACACAAGTGCCAAAATAATATGAAAGCCATATAAAACTTTTAACAATACAAACGTGCATAAAGCGTTATGTTTATTAGAATTAATAAATGCACTCGTTATTTACTTAGGAATTTATGACTGGCGCGCACCTGTGTCGCCATAAACTTTGTTATGTTTTCGCGTTGCGCTTATTTTATGGACTTGCCAATACGTGCCAGCTTGTACATTTGAACTGGATTAGCTTGATCGAGTCTAATGATAGCGTTATTAGATTTATTACTGTCTAATCAGGACACTGCGTTATAGATTATGTAAGTCCGATAAATGGTGCTTTGTGTAATCGGTGTGTGATTGATTCTTGTAGTTGTTCTTTTTTGTGTGATTTAGGTTCTGTTGCAGTATAAAATATTTATTGTTGTTTTATTAACTATGTATATTTCATACCAACGTGTGTTGATATAAAATATCAAAGGATTGGAAATTACAAGAAACACTGCAAAAATAAACGACAAGGAAGAAGTTTTTTTTTTTGTATTGTAGGAATGAAATTGTGTAATTTGAAAGTTGCGTTGCATACAAACACTAGCCTTTTAGGCAAATGAGTTTAAATCAGCGCGGGTTCCTTCAAAGAAGTTCTTGGGAGTTGCTCGAGTGCAGGGTTAGGTGTGGACTTATTCCGAAGCAATTAAAACTTCGACTCTAGCTTAGGTTGTTAGCGAAATTCGAACCTTTTTGTATTGTTCCACTCACAATTGCAAAGCAAACAAAGAGTGCGAAGACAAAGGAACTTTACTTGAAAACAGTATTTAGTGCAGATTTTTATTGGACTTCGGAACTGCAAAATGTATCCGTTGCGAATAAAAACTAACTCAAGATGAAATTTATAGTTTTATTGAAAAGTTCGTCGACTTGCAATTCTCTTTCGTGAACTGTTGTTTGTTGCCAGGTTTCCCGAACGTTTTGAGAAAATAAAACTGCAGTCTCAGCAGAGTTTGTGGTTGACCGAACTTTCTGACAACAAACAGAAGCTACTTTTGAGAACTTTCAAATGACTTCTTCATGTATTATGGTAAGGCATGAATTTATACATACGATAACTTTGTTATCATTTATTCTATAGAAATAAATATCCAGTTAATCTGAATACTCGTAAAAAGGTAAGATGGTGCGGTTAAGATAGTTTAAAAAGCATTTTTTAAAATAACAGTAATTAAATAATCGAATACCACATTAAGCACTGCTGCTTTATTTATTAAACAAATCTTGTAATTTGAAATATATTTATTTTGTTATATATTTATTTAATTTACTTACGATATATGTTTTGGGCAAATCCAATTCTTAAGTAGAGTGCTGTTTTTCATTTACTTTATAAATCCCATCTACAGTTTTCTGTGTATTTATTAATATAGAAATAATTTACTTACTGAAGACTAGGTTAATTAACATGAAAGGTATTATGTTCTGCTTTTTAGATTAAAGAGATTTATAACGGATAATTTTATTTTATCGGAAATTCTCTCCAAGTAAAAGCATTTTTTATGTCAGTGCAGGTAACTGATCCAGAGGATTGCCTGATGGTAAACAACCACCGTCGCCCATGAACATTTTTATGGGGCCTCTTGCAAAGTAAATGCAATGGTTAGAGGTAAGAAATGGATTGCGGGAATTGAGGAATGGACTTCTTGTATGATAAACAGTAATATATGATTCGTACTGTTTCACGCCGATCTTCTCTGGGGGCTTGGTAGCTTCCCATGTGCAAGCGGGCCCAATTCATGCCGAAACGTGCACGTATCCCAAAATAAAGCTGCTTTTTAAAATTGATTTTAATAATCCATCATATTATGAACAGAATCGCATTTGTTCAATATTCAGAAAGCGACGCGTGATGAACTCTCGCTTGAGAGTTTATCATCGCCCTGTCACTCTACAGTTATTTATGGACGAGTAAACTTGGAAATATATTTTCCTCGCTGCCGCCCGCGTCCATTTCAGGTTAAACCCCTTGGGTCCAGCTAGACGAGTCAAGTGTCATAAATTTGAAAACTGTTTTGTGAATGAGATAAAATGTACTAAATATTTGACCTTCGCGTCCAATCGATCGTTATGCATTAATCATATTTTAGTGCTACGTATGTGTTTTACGAATTGTATAGTTAATAGTTATAATAACAATGATCTCCATATTCTATCAGAAATATTAGACAATTGAATATACGTAACGTTCACAATATTTTCTCCTACAAAAAGTTATGAATAAAGGTACTTGCAATGTCCAAAGGATATGAAGTGCAATATAAATTTAGAGAGCAACGCTAAATCTAAATACATAACTCTTCTCTCATAAGTCTCAGTAAACGCTGAGTAATTATGGAAGAGACTAAAACAAACATAAAGTCGGTAATGGCTTCCTACGCGGACAGATATTGTTCCGCCGAATGACGGCTAGTAAAATACCTAATTTAATGACACTTTGATAACTTTTATCACAGGTTTTCGCTTCACTTGTTCCCTTCTCGGGCCATTAGTTTTATGTGGATAGCCACTGAGAAATTACCTATTTATTCCTCCTTCTATGGTCTATAGATTTATTTAATGTTGTAATAATAAGCAACCAAAAATTCAAATTTGATATTGAAGGCGAATATTTTGAATAGTCGTCGTTGTAATTCATAACCGCTGAAATGTAATTTCATGTCTTGTCGCTTCAGACATCTTCTGTCTTGTCACCTTGAGGTCAGGGTTTGAGGAGCACGGTGTTGAACAGTCCTGACTCGCGGAGGACCTTCCAATACACTATTACAGGGGTTTTCTTTGAAGACCCCATCTCACAACCAGAGGTGATTTTGTCGGTCGGTCGGAATACAATTTGCCATTTGGTCATCCGGAGACAGTCGCCGCCTCACACCTACCTGAAAGTCTTACTGCATGCCACCAAAGTAACTCGTCCGATCTCGTTCCCCCTTATGGTGGCAGTTACACTACCAGCATGTGCTTCTGGCCGCCATCCACCGACACAACAGCGCAGCCCCTGCCAGTCATCCAAATGAGCCCAATCCACCTTCCAGACCTATTTTTGACCAGCAAAAAACGCCAGGCCGCGGCAACTGGGCGTTGTCCCTCGCCGAAGTGCAAATGCACCCGAGCCAAACCTTGACTTCTTGCTATTCTGACTATTATAGTCAGCGAGCCAATCAACCTTCAAAGCCACCCACCCAACCAGCCAGCCAGTATCGAGACCCCTGGTCATCAGGCCTGTTGAGTCTCAGACCGTCAAGCCCATACATAAACAAACAATAAACTTCACGCAGAGTCCCAGGGTGTACTGAGAACCGTTGGGGGGAGAGTTAAAATTGTGCTATAAGGTAGTAATACGAATATTTGCTTAATGAGAGACGTAATAACAATTTGCTATTTTAATAAATAAAAATTTTGATATAAATATTAGCTATACTATATAGATCAGAGCATAAAAAAGTGTCCTTACAATAATCTCGATGCCCATTTTAATTAGTACCGTAGGTAAAAATATATTATACACGCTACCTGTATTGTTTTGAATGCTTCTGTTGTTTATTTCCTTTTACCTTATTAATAAAAATGAAACCTACGTTATTTTATTAAATTATTTTATTAAATTGCTCATAATATCGAAATATAGCAGGTTATTTTCATCGGTGTATATTTAAAAAGCAAAAGAACATTCTTATTTTACTTCATAATTAACCCATAGTGGGTTGTTTTCTTTATAACAAACAGCAAACATACACAAAGCGGCAGGTGAACTTGCTACTATTTAAACTTGTAGAGAACTGATCAAATTTGAATATTGGGACATCCGATGAGACTAAAGTTAGTATCGAGATGAAAAATATATAAATCATTAGCTTCTGTATTTTAAAGATAAGAATATCATGTCTATATTTATGATAATTATTTTATGATGGATCCATATGATGTCTACTGTAAATTTTTATTTTACTCGATTTTCGCTTTTGTTGTCGGATAAATTAGACAGTGCCGAAGTTTTTCCTTCATAGATTACGTTCCCGTAAGTTTTCTTCAATAAAAACCATCGTATGTACTTTCTTGAACTATCTTTTTATCAAATGTCATTCAAATCGATTCAGAGTTAATAAGGCTTTAAGAAGATACAGACTGACCGATACTTTCGCATTTACAATATTAGTAGGGACTTTTTCACATTCAACGCCTAAGCTTATCCACGTATATTCAAATATATAAAAAAATGCAACTAAAACATGTAATAGGCTGCACAGTATTCGATAGAGTGCGAAAGATAAATATGATGAATGACTGTTTTGACGTGTTCGTTACAAATACAGTGGATAGTTTTTAAATAAAAATGTAACGTTATCAAGATGGCAATATTACGGCAGTCCTCAAAATACATGCGGTTTTTAGATCATAGAAAATCAATATGATGTCCGTTGAAAAAGCTTTGATTGCGTAAGGTATAATCAATTACTGATGGATATAGCTTTAATATGATCTCAGGATTTCACAATTTTTGAAATTGTCATTTTAAGCGTTTATTTTTTATTTAAAAACAAAATCTGTAATGCTTCTCATGAAATTGAAGTAAAAAATACAAAAGAAATCTTTTTAAGTACTCTTCGTATCAATTGTTTTCTGAACTGGAATCCAAGTCTGCTATTTTAGTAAAATGACACACCATTACGAATGAATTGACTGTCCATTCCAATCCAATTACCATAGTAACAAATTTCGTATTCTGCAAAGTAATGAGAAGAATCTAATAATTCGTCTGTAAAGTTTTATAAGAAAAAATAATCATTATTTGCTCATTAAAATATGTATCTTTTTGTCATGTATGGTTTGATAAAGGAGTAATATGTGATACTACATCTATAATACTATCTTTCATATACAGCTTTAAGGTATACAGCCGTCCAAGAACATCATCGTTTTAATAATATTTGAACTATATACCCATTTCTTTTCGATATTCCTAATTACCTTATGAACAGGGCTCTTAAGTAAAACTAGCACTCGATATATCTACACGAGCGAGCCATATAATAATCAGTGAACAAACCAAGAGTTACAGTAAGACGCTGCAGGTCGACCATAAACGTCGAATCAGCGTGATATAATGGCGACAAACGACTTCAGTAGTCGATTTACTAAGAACAAAGGCGCTCCTAGCCCACTTTTCTTTTGTCGCCGGGCGACAGTTCGCACTCTATTACTGATCCATTCATTTGCTCAATTGAACCGCTTAATTTTTGGCTTTCTTATTAAATTGTAATGCTCAATTGATAGAACGGATATTCATTACAGAATTGTTTGATAATTTAACGTTAATGTTAATTGTTTTTCGAATCATTTCATTTCATTTCAGACGAGGTACCTTATTATTATTTTTGAAGAAGATTTATTCAATATAAACGGTCGAAATAAAAAAAAA
>NC_052109.1:3985452-4000835 GCF_012273895.1 Zerene cesonia
GCGGGAAGTGGGAGAAAAACGGGTGTGAGTTACATACATACAAACATACAAGTGAAGCTAATAAAAGCGTGTTAATGACATGAGATTTTTTACGTAGCGTATGTTTCATATTCATAATTTTTTCATATAAATATATTTAAAAAGGATGATAATAAAAGCTATGTTATATGCTTAACTTTCCTATAAATTTAATCAAAATACATTTTAAAAAATATATATGGCCCGTAATTATATTATTTCGTGTTATTATATACTTACTAAGCATTATGAAAGCTGTTAATCTGTTTTAAGCAGTTCTATGACCGTGATTTGAATAGGTTTGATTACAATTCATTTTCCATTTAATCATAGAAACGAAAGCTAAAATAATTATTTATTCAAACTGGAGTATACGCTTCTGTAGGAATTACTTCGGTACGTCACATCGCGGAGCTTAATTAGATCAGCAGTATTTAATGTTCCTAATGAGTGTTTCCGTAATAGCTCGAATTAAGTTTCCTAATTTATTCTAATCTTAATTTTATGTGATACGCAAGAAAATTTTAGTAATGGTAGCCACAAAATACATCCATAAAAATAGTAATATTTGTTATTAGATACACAAAAATAAATGCGTATTAAAAAGTCATAAAAATATAACGATTCTTGAATGTAAGTAGGTTATAGGCGGAATGACAGTAAAAATATGAACGTAAAAAGGCCACACCAATCGATATATGTGTAAGTGTACATAATCGTTACAATTTAATTTCCATCAAGCTAAAGAATGCCCTGTTATCCGAACTTTATTTGGCGCGTTTTGAAGGATATTATTTATTGGAAAAGTTGGAAGTTTCCAGCGTATATCCCGACAAATAGCCGCGTTGTGTACAATTCGCTAACTATCGGCTGTTGGCTTTAGTTAAGAGACGGGACTTTGTTTCCTCGCTTTTAGCTACGGAAAATTTCGTGAACAGTTGCCTGCTTGTTAATGAAAACATAGTATGTTTATGTTGTTTTACAATGAGAAAATCAGAATGGAAGGACGGCTTTCTACCTATACGAGATACTATCCAGCTTTAGCAGCTAAATATTTTCATTAAAAACCACAAAACTCGAAAATGTGAATAGTCAAAAACTAATATACATTTTTTTGTTCAATAATTTGCATTTATGACTTACACTTCATGTTATAATATTATGTTAAAACAGATACATTGTAAAAACTCCAGGTTAGCCAAAGTATGCGTTTATCAATTATATTGTTTCTAATAAAGTTAAGAGGAATCCGTATGAATGCTGCTTAGTCAACCTCTTTAAATAATAGCAAACAAAAATCATCCTTCAGCCAACGGTTCAGGATTTATCACACCCGCTCTACAAGATTACTCAATCCGACATTGACAGATTGACTCACAGACTACGACTCTCTCTTTCTTATAATTTAGACCCTCTCCACACATTCCAGCAGTCAAATGGATGGGCATAGGTCTTCTTCTGTTGTCATTATATAAAAGTATGATGCTTCACATACATTAATTCTACAGTAATAATAGGTCCATGCGTATCTTAAATTGCCTGATATGGCTGCCCTGTTTTCCTCTTTCACATTTTCTCACTATATGGTGCTTCTGTCTTATCAATCCTATCAATTCCAGTACTCGTATTTCTACTTGCATATATCAGGATGGAATAATATTTAACCACGTATGCAGCAAATGTTCTTTGTAGACTTTCATTATATTATCAGTTGAATACTGGAAAAAGTGTAGGTGAGATCTGATCGCAATTATGGGTAAGGTATCCCCCCACTTTCTGTAAATAAATCAAATTGTATAATGATTTTTCAAACCGTTTCGTATGTAGAGGGCCTAAATATAGCTGTTTCTTTCTCTCCAGCTGATAATTAGGTACCTGCATTTGGTCAGGTCGCCGGGGATTCTGGGTGACTGTATCTAGACGCGGTGCTAATGCACGGAGATTGATGAGAAACTAAGTATAAGCTGACAAATGGCTAACCTATTACCACGCCTTTGCGGATCATTTTAATTGATTTAAGCTTTCTATGTGGTATTAACATCCTGAATACCTGAACGGATAATTACATTGATTTTGTAGTTTAGAAACAAATTCTATACAACTGCAAGGTCCGATAGTGATCATCATAAAAAATAGTATGACTATAGATTATAAGTGATTTGGGATTGATTTTGCCCATCGTCGAAATTATTTATCTATGGACTAACTTTTGCACTTCGCTTCGCACGCGTTAAATTGGCTTTTTACTTTCCTCTTGAATCACTCTATCTATTAAAAAAACCCACCGCAATCCGTTGCGTAGTTTTAAAGATTTAAGCATACATGGGGACATAGAGACAGAGAAAGCGACTTTGTTTTATACTATGTAGTGTTCACAGTGATTCACATTTATTACTTAACACAAGAAGATACATGAATGATGATGATGAAATATGAACTTAATCAAGTTTCTCCATGCACCATCAGCCAAGGACATATGTCTTTAAATTTAATCTTTTAATGAGGGTAGATATAAGATTTTAGTGACGAGCGACAAAGGTGACCTTGCTAGTTTTACCGTTAGTGTACCTTATTTAATGGTATAAGAAATTATAATTTTATATGAAGTTAATAATTATACTGCTACATATTCTGCAGTGCAATTAACATCCAACCAACAGGGTCTGCTACAAACTCTCTCAACAAAAATCTATATAAATCTTACCACAGCGCAGACTTTAAACTTAAATATAATAACATTGTTGATGAATACCCACAATCAGCGTACGTGATGGACTGCCACGAACAGTTGTTGACTTGATTCATACAAAGCAGTGCGGACCGTAAATTACAAATAGCTGTACTCAGTCAATGTTATTGAGATTACGCTGTCCGATGTAAACATGGCCACTGCTAACAAAGAGCGTAGTCGCGAAGCCTCCCCTAATCCTCTTTACACGTGTCTGCTTCGGGAAGGATTTTAGACGGTAACGTATCAGCCTATCATATGGCCGCAACTGTTGTTAATTAGATAATTCAATTCGAAAAAGGATCAGGCAATAAAAGGTTTGGTGATGGCGATATGGTGGTATCTTCTGCGGCTGTAATATAATAAAATAATTTATAAAATAAAATAATTTATAAATAATTTATTGTGCTAGCTATTCGCCTCGTTACCGCTCGGGTAGATATTTGTGATTAAGAAAAATAATATAGTCTAAACTTTATCATCTGAATTAGAACTGGGTGAAAGACTTGTATTTGGTTTTTAGCAGTATTGAGTTTATAGAAAATTTAAAACTAAATCTAAACCTTTTTTTCATGTTTTTTTATGTAATAGCGGGCAGCTGAGCTGGTGGTTCGCCTGATGGTAAGCGATAAACGCAATGCATTCGCAAAAGTATTACCTCTGTAAATGCGCTGCCCGCTTTTATGGGGTAAGGGAAAAGGAAAGGATTAATGACTGGAAAGAAGGAATAGACTAGGACGGGTGAGGAAAAGGAAACGGGCCTAAACAGCAACAAACTAAACATTTACAATTTAACTCATTTTTCTTTTTTAATATAGAGTATTAATGCGGGTATGGAAGACATCACTTACACAGTATAAATAAAGTCGCTTTCTCTGTGTGTCCCTATGTCGATTTGTGTGCTTAAAACTTTCAAACTATGCATCGGATTTTGATAGTTTTTTTTTAATAGATAGAGTAATTCAATTTGAAGGTACATGTGTATAATAACATAATTAAACGTAGTAGTTTAAACCATTACGCAGCCGCGGGCAAAAGCTTGTGTTAATTATGTACGTTGATTCTCAGAAGCAAAGTACAATGCTTCAGATTTAATAATTACCATAATTATATTGTCTATTTCGATTTATTTTTACGAGTATATTATTAAGATATGTAGCTCTTTTAACAGACAAATTATAAATAATCAAACTACACAATGCTGCGTAGATCAGATCGCCTTTCGAAGAGCTTTCTGTCTGTCAAATAAAACAAAGAGCTGATCAATGGCCATCGCGAATGATTCATACGATTTGAATAAACATTGTTTTGCTGTTTAATTATTCTAGAATGTTTTATGCAAAGTCTAACAAGCATATAGTGTATTTGTGTGGAAACTAGAATGCAACAAAAAGCAGCTTGCGTTTCTTGTTTACTTGTTGAACTTCGGAGTGCATATAACGGGAACTTTCGAGACTAACTTGTCAATAAACATGATAAAATTATAGCCAAAATCTGATGAAAATTGTGTCGCAATAATAAAATTAATAGAGCATTATCAGAAATTATCCGCGTGTAATTAAATGAAACGTTACAATTCAATGAACGCATATGACCTTAATTTATGACATTATTTTATATTCTAGCTGATAGTAAGAAATGTACTAAATATAGAATAAACCTTCATGTTTGTTGTAAAAAATGACTTAAATTAATTTCAAACACAAAAGCGAAATTTATGTGTTCCTTCGATAAGTAACTTCTATTTTATATATGCATAACAGATGCTGAGTCGGCATAACAGATGCTGAATGGCCTCCACTCTTAGGTCGCCACACAAATATGCGTATATGCTGTAGTTTTAATTTTGTTTTTCATTTTAATTTTTTGACGTGACAACGTCTTAAATTAGGTTGCGGCACGGAGTCACTCATGAAAAAGTGTAACGCCCGGTAACGTTACGATGAGTCACCGAACTATGATCGGTCCGCCGCGCGCGCAGCACTAGGGAATTAGGCGCATTGAATCGGCGCGTGCTTGTGTCTCTGTCTCTGTCTTTTTAGTAAACAAAATATATTTTCTATAGGTAAAATTTGTGCAATTCTTCATTCAATTCCTTGTTCCTATTGTGCAATTTAATAATATTCATATCAATAAATATTCTACCGAGAAAAAGACGTTGTCACGTAAAATCTTCGCCCGTAAAACTTTACAGGCAACCATTTTTTTTTATTGATTTTATATTGTTTGCTGTTTTCTCTGTATTTTTAGTGTGGTGTGCTTAAGAAAGGTATACTATTATTAATATTACATGAACAAAACCATATCATCAAGGAAATAATTTCTAAGAATACATTTAAAGCATTATATAACTGCATGGCTATTCCAACCACGGCTACAAGCGAGATTAGATGGTGGCCGAGCGCAAACGTAAAAAGCAATCAATGACAGAAGGAGGTATCTGATAACGCTCGCTTGTGGATTTGAGTCACGTAACAAAGCCACGGCACGACGCACACATAAATAACTATAATGACACCGGACCGTCCGCTTTTTATAAAAATATGTATTACATTGCTAATCTGCCTTTTAATTATACGGTCGGTAGTTGTTTGTGTAAATGTTACTTGGTGTATGTTACGTGACAACCCCCATGTAATAACATGGTTCGCGTGTAAATACACGTCTTGTTTCTTTGCTTACAACGACAGATATCTGTTAAATCAACGGTAAATAAATAAATATTATAATATTATTGGCCTGTGGTGGCTGCAAGTTGGGTGAGCGTGTAAGAAAGACATGATTTTAATTTAACTGCATATTATTCACTAACTTCTTCATAACTACTCAAAACAGTGAAGATCGTTAGAAAACCAGCATGCCGATGAATCAAAAGTGGCCCGTATCCCTTTCCTTACCCTTGTTAGTACCTTTATTCTTCTCATCAATCCTTTCTTTATCACACCTTGAAAAGTCGGTAATCCAATTACAGATACATAAGGCTTCTGCAATTGACCGTACGCTTCAACAAATGTTCATCGGATGGCGACCCACCGACCCACGACATCGACATCACACAACACCTGCCAAGCAGCACTTGGCCAGCGAGCTGATAAGGAAAGAAAATTAGGTGAATAATGGCCTAAGCACTTATAAGAGGCACCTGTTCCTGTAGTGGGAACATATTGTATGCGCTGATAATGAAGATAAACAGTAAATTCGTATGAAATCAAAAAAATTGGACCACTATAACATAAATACAATTTTCCAGCAATGATCAGTAATTAAGTTAGTTACCTGCAGGGAATGCACTAATAAAAAAAGTTAGTGGACATCAGGCTCCTTGCTAATCTGTAAATACAATCGACTATTGAACTAAATGGACATATGATGTTTAAAATCGTACATTCCGTATAATTATTTCTGTTCAAATCAATTAATAGTTATATTAAACCATCTTCAGGTGCTATTTTCTCTGTGAGGCATGTCCATGCATTCCATAACGATCTTCGTATTTCACCTTTGAACATGCAGAGTAAAATGACAAAGATACATCTAGTTATCCTTACATAGTGACACTAGAGACAGAACATATTTCGAAGAACCTGTATTCTGAACTGAGAAATAATTTGATACAATCTGTCGAAACTTATCTGTGACTTCTGCGATTTTTTCATGTTGTTTTTATATAGGTCATACTAACTGGCCAGTTCGTTCCTTCGAAGTGTTATTTTGGACTAAAAAACACTGCCACACGTACAGAATATATAAAAAAAAAACAAAAAATCATTGATCATGTTTCCAAGGAGTCTGGTTACAAATACTAGACACTGAAGTTTTACATTCACACCAGCCGATTATCCCGCTCCCCCGGGTTGACTCGGGGCAAAACAAAATAAAATATTATAGCCTATATCTCTAGGGAATAAGGTATCTTTCTGCTGGTCAAAGAATTTTTGAAATCGCTTCTGTCAAACGTATATCCATATCTTATCTCTATATGATATAAGAATAAATCATTAATTTACTTCTTGTTCCGAGAGGGGGACTATTGATCTACTAGCCCTGCAGACCTCATTTTTAATTTCATTAATTATATTCGTATAATTATTAATAAGTTGTGAAAACAAATAAAAAAATATAGCACATATAATATAATACATCATTATAGTATAAATGTCGTAAACGTGACGTTAAAACGTCTTATGGCTGATAATAATATTCGATATATGAAAACAAAGAGAATTTTAACATAATTCTACGAATTGTAGTGAGCTTGTAGTTTTTCGTATTTCATTAAGTTTATAAGTATATATAGATACACGTAGGCGTTATTAATATCACATTTTCAATCATTCGACAAGAAAAAGCTTGCTTTTTACTAATAATACAATAAACATGAAAGTAACGCTGTCTCGCTATAATATTCAGTATTAATTCATTAAAAAAATTTTATTTTAAGATATATAGTATGAGTCATATATATTGTTGACGTCATAAATTAAAATAAATTAAGAATAGATGTGTGAGCTTCATGTTACACGAATACAAGTTTAATCTTGCAGTATGATTTGCTAGTTATTTACATCGAACTTAACAGATTATTTAAAAGATAACTGATTACTGACTCGACACAAGCTCACTATTTCAGTCACGTAGGGCCCAACACGGTTCAGAATTACACAAATACCTTCCGGCCTACCGCGACACGCATTCAGTTCAGATCTGACAGCTTATTTATTCGATATTTGATTTCGGATTCTAAGAAGCAAATTGGCACAGCGTTGGATAACAACACTGGTCAAGTGCGATGTTATCTCACGCCCCGAGGATTATATATTGTGTTTGAGAATTCGCTATTTACCTATAATACTTTATGTTTTATTATTATGAAGGAAAAGTACGGTTTCCAGCTGCATAAATATTATACTCGATATGGTCCAATTTTTTTCTAATTAGTTTATTAAGGACGAGTAATCACGCTTAGTACTGGTCGTCCTTTGTCTGTATCTGAAGTCAGATGAAACTCCATATAAAGCAGTGAAGCCATTGATTCGTAATTTCACGATACGTATACATCAGTGATAACTTATTTTGTTTTTTTTTATATTTCATTATGTACTGTATAATACTTAGTCTTGACTTTTTCTGTTATATAATCTTACATTAATTATTCATAATTATCTAAAAAAAAACTTAATATAGATAACCAGAATAGTAAATCCTCTTCCTGAAATTACGTGTAGCGTTGTATATTTTTGCAAAATTTCAAGCGAGAAGATTTAATTATCTGATCAAAATGCAGGGTTTTATGAACATAATATAATGCATCAAAAAATGCATGGTATCTATCCATCCCGAATAAGGACAATACTGGACATTGTCCGCCTCCAAAATGATGTTTGGCTTTCGATATATTATATGAATTGTGTTTTCGCAAATCAAAGAAAAAAAATTAGAATAAAAATCTCCTATGATAATTACCACAATAAAAACATTAATTAGATATGTTGTAAAAATTTTATGAAAGCTACACCTTTTAATTGTAAATTAATTTCCAAAATCAATTTAGGAGATATACCACTCACATGACATTTTTGATCTAAAAAATATTAGTATAGATAAAAATCATTTACTGAAATACTAAGATGTTTTATGAATTTGGGAACATTCAGGGAACACGATCTATTTTCACATACAAGATAAACTTTACCATGCTTACATTATGAATAGCATTTATATAGTGTTTTCAAAGATAGACCTCATTTTCTTTCGAATAAAGTTCAATTTTGATTTACCGCTCATGTAGACTGATTAGCGATTTGTACGATATTAAAGTACACAACATCCGTTCCTTTGCTTAGTTAATCTCCTTATACTGTAAATATTTAATAAGACAATGGTTTTCAAACTAAAACAAGATAAGTTCTATCGGCTTATATTTTGGTAATAACACCCGAGATTACTATTATTAATTTAAAATTAAGAAATCCTGTTACTGTTAAGTTAAACCCCATGTCAAATATACCAAAACACTAAAATACACTATCAGCTCATACTGCCAACAAGCGGAATAATATGCAACATACCAAGCGTAGAGATATAGGTAAATAACAACAATTTTTGTTTGACCATCAAGACGTATAACATTCTACTCCGCGTGACCACGCACGCCTTAAAGTGTTTGATACATCGGGCTTAATAATATAATTAATCAATCTCGTTTTAAATCAGTTCAAATGTATTTAATTTCTAAACTTCTATATAACAAATGAGAAGTATATCATAATGCAAAAAAGCAGTTTTCTAATGTGACAAACGACAGGCATGCATATTTTATAGTAAAGCAACATAATCTCTTTGAAAGCTTGCTTAAATTAAAAACAAAAACGTTTCCCAAAAATACATCTGTCTGCCTAAAAACTGTTGCATGTTTCATAAGTATTGCAGGAATATTATCTGGAAAGCTCGTTTCTCCGAAAATGTCATTTTCTGATTTAGTTTTTTGAGAATTTGTTAGAGCTTTTCAGACCAGATGCTTCGTTATTTATATACAAATATATAGATATGTATACATTATTATTCGTAACCATAACATAAAAAATTGTAATTAAATTTTCATACTGTTATTATAGACATACATACACAATGGTGAGCCATTAAAAATCAAACTCGCAAAATCAGTATTTATTCCTGGAGCTTTAGAGTTTTATGAATTTATTAACAGACCATTTTAATTTTTTAGCAGTTTAATTCATTGTTTTCAAAACGATAATAGTATATCTTGGTGGTAACCGTGACGTCTTAAAGCCGTACTAATTCAAGGAAATGTGATGACTCTAGACAAATTACTAGTAGCATCTTTTTCCCATACTATTCAAAACCAAAACATAAACTTGATAAAATTTTCTACGAGAAGTCTTCGCATCATGATAACAAACTTATATATTTAATCAGCACTCACACAAATCGTTCGCGTTGATAATGAACGAAATAATGAATAATTGGTACTTGTCAAGGGGACATTAAGACCAGGCTCAGTGTAATTAATGATTTTATTGTATTTAACCGGATTGTTTTTCGCGTAAAATAATTTTATTTCGGCCAAATACAATGATCAGTACGAACGGCTAGCGCGGCGTATTTCCGCTTTGTATAATTTATTTCATCGTATTCGTTAAGTGAAGGATGCTGATGTGATGCCGGAACAACGTGATACAGCTCATCAATTATGGACGCGCGTCACGTGGGTTGCACAGCCCCCACAATTACGCTTGTACATGCTAAATTGTATTTATATCTGAATCGAACGTTACATGGCTACCGATTTTTGAAACGTTAAATGTAGCATTCACACATTGTTCCGATTTACTATGTAACCGCGTCAGGCTTATGTATTCCGTATCGAGATTGTGATTTTCCGATATGCTCCGGTAAAGTTTACGACCTCCTTCATTGTAGCAAATATCGTGTAATAGTATTGAAAGAACTGGTATATTATATGTCTATATTTTTTTAGAAAAAACTAAAAATAACAGTCTATAACATACAGTGAGGAGAAAAGTTAGTGATCTAAGTACTAAGTTCAAAAGTTCAAAAGATACATTTGAGAAAGGATCACTCTCAAACAAGTCAAGTAGTATCTATGACTATAGTTCCGAAAGGCTACACTCTGTAAAAATCTACAACTATTAATAGGATAACGACGAAACATTTCCATAATAATTTATATAAAAAGTACAAACACAAATAACGAAATATTGTTAAAAAATAACAAGCGTGTTTATTTGTAATCATTAAACGAAATAAGTTAGGACAAAATTTGTAAAAGGAAAACTACACCCTTATTATAACGTAATAAAACAATAAAAAGAATGCATGGCTAGTCAAAATAGACGATATTTACGGTACTGTCAGGTTTTGTACAACGCAAATGCACACATTAATATGGGCTGCATTTCATTGAAACGGTCTCGAATTTATAAGTTACGGCTGCAATTTTCCACCTGTATAAAATACCTATTTCAAAACAGGAAGAGGAAGCTACACTTAACTATTTGTCACGAAATATGAAGCTACAAAAATTCATGAAATCGGAGTGGCTCGGAGAAATTTCATGCTATTTATACTTGAGAAGGAAGCCGGTGTGGAAGGAAGGCCAACCGCCAGCAATTTCGTCGCGTAAAATAAATTCAAGAACTCTCCACCGGCGATTTTTAATCTGGGATTTCTTTGAATTATGTTCGGTTCTTACAGTTGCAGCTAGATCTGAGATTGGGAGCGGTAGTAGAAAACGTGATGTAATAATGTCTACTACATATCTTTTTATTATAAAAGAATCCTGTACATTTATTCTTGTAAGTTTAGCTTAGTGTATGATCGCTGCAATTCAGTTAAATTTTATCGAACGACTAGCTTATACGGCAAACAGTTTTCAGCTAGGTCAAAGTTTATCAAACAGTTAACGAATTTTTTTCAGTCTTAACGAATACAGTAAATACATAAAATCTAATGACTTTCGGAGGAGCTGGACGTAATATTATATAAGTCACATCATAATTAGCCGTAATTAAAAACATAGCCCGTTTATTTCACACTATATAATATAACATGGACTATATCTATAGAGGTATTTTTACTCATCTGAAATATATCATAAGTATAAGTGATATTATTTCATGTTTTACATGATGAACGAAAACTTCAGTATTTCTACGAGGACATAAATATAAAAGGCGCTTATTAATAACGGAAGGTTATTGTATTCAACAGAACATAAAATCTCGATGATTCTAATAGTGATTTTTCCTTTATTCACTGTAAAACATCTAAAACGAATCTCTTCATTTACCCTTTCTGTTTAAGGGTCTTAGCGGATTTAAATATTCGGGTCACCCACATTTTGGCTTGTCTTGGCTCCGATGTCAACCCTCTAATCGGTGTTTCTCGGGCATTTGGGTTACAAGGCTTAGCACAAAGGTGGCAAAGATACTCTTAGAGTTGTTCACAAAAAGTACGTGGTTGATAAAGAATAATTTATAACATTGAAATGACATTAAAGTTATTTTTTTTTTATATTTTCACCAACAAATAATTGGTAGACGTATAATATTATTATAAATAATAACGTTAATACTAATATGTAACTGCATTCATGTAAATAAAAACAATTTAAGTTTGAATTTAAGAGTATGAATTGTTATTGCTAGAGATTTTTAGCTAAATTATGTTCATATAAAACAACACTGTGAGATAGGATATTATAGATTCTATTTTAATCTTAGAAAGCGCAATACTTATTCAGCTCGTAAGTTTAAATCGCTGTCTATAAAAATTGTGACCACACTATAGAATGTAAAGTTTAACAGGCTTGGAATAACAAATGTTATTCAATATGTATTAAGATGGATATAGCCATATCGAAAACAGACGGTCTCACCGATTGTCCCTAACAATTAATTGGCGCAGTAGGTATTTCGTTGCACTTATTCGGCCTCTAGAATCTAGCTAACAAGTGAAGTTAAAGTTTTAATTGCTCTCGCCTAGCTGGATGTTTATCTTTTCGGGGTCCCCGCGACACAACTCTGTTGACTATAAATTAAATTTGTGCAAGAAAAACAGTAATTAAAAATATGTTGGCTATGGAATGTAATGTTAAGATCCTATGTATGAATAGATTGAATGCTATTTAAATTATTTTTGTTGAAATAATATTTTCGAATTGAATTGTCTCTAGGAACACGTTTATGTTCAAAGGCAGTTTCTCTAGATATCTGTTAGCTATAAGCAACTATAGTGCTACGGTCTATGTATGCTAAAAATATTCAAGAATCTATTAAGAAGTAGGTACTGTGTTTCTACACATTGATTGTAATCATGCTTGATGAACCATCAATATCGATTTAAGCAAAAACTAACCAATACCGTCATATACGTAGGTACATCGATATAAGATAGGTATTGGAACTTTGTTAAAAGCTAGGAAGTGTCAAAAACACCTATTTAAATCGTACCTACGTGTGTAACCGCGTCAACCTTAGTTCTACGCATTCAATTTACATGGGTCCTTTCAGATAGTTGTCTTGCTAATCTTAAAGATCGTTTAAATCCAGCAAAGGTGTTAAAATAGGGAAATTTGTTTGATAATTTACGGCCTCGGCAATCTCATAAACAGCATCTTCCCATTTTATCACCGAGTCACGTACAAGGGTACCGGCTAATGAATTTCTTGTTTACAATACAAAATAGCTTTTATGAAACTCGTTCATTAAACAAATCTCAGCTTATGCGTGGCTTCGCTTAAGAACGTGACAATTTTTTACTTTCACGACGCGGGAATACATATTATTATCGGTAAAACGCTCCAAACCGTACACCATTTTGCACACACGATGCGAATGTAAAATTTCATATCGCCTTCAAATATATCTTTTTAATTTCGTTAAAGAGTTTGCTTTTTAAGAGTATTTTAGTCTCGTTCAAAACCCTTTTTATCAACGCGATTATAAAGAAATGTGATTAAAAAAAAACTTGACTTATTATTGTGTTAGTTACAGTAATTGTAATAAAAACAAAATATAAAAGTATGAAAAATTCTTAAATAAGCAACAACACAAAGTTACCTCCTGATATTCCTTCTTATTATTATCTATTGAAAGAGCACATAAATTAATATTAAAAATTACTGTTTTGTATGAACAATTATTCGTATTAATAAGCGGATGCTACAGCGAACCATGAGCTTAACATAAACAAAAGTATGGTGCCCTTAATTAAAAACATCGACTTATTTACCACTATAAATATAGCTAAAGTAGGTAGGCAATATTTGTCGTATTCGAACAACTCGCAAATTGAGTGCGGACACGGAGGGAACAGGGCTGGCGCAACCGGCCAATACTTTTCATTACTATGCTAATTTCATTGTACCAATAAACGGGAATGTCCTGCGCTCCCGCAAAGAGGTTAGCTGTTTCACGAACATTTTTACTATGTCCACTGAAAAATTTAAATTCGCTTTCCGAAAGGTCGACTCGGTTAATTTGGTACGAAGCTGGACATTTTTAGATTTTCCACCGCCGCTTCAACGTTTTGAATAGAATTAAATATTTATCGATTTAAAAGTTAAAATGAAATAAAACGGTGTTACGAATTCATGTTCGCAATCCAGCGATACATTATTTATAATATTCCAGCGGAAAACTATTTAAATTATCGCTCGCGATTCGAGAAAAACAGTTGAATTAATATTTGTAATGAATGCGTTTTGTTTGCGCTTTTAAAACGAACAAAACAATGGTACACATTAATCTTTCTCAGCACTGAAAGCCTGCATTGCAACACATGGTGCAAACTAATAGAACAATGGCATTACACGTGGTTCTGGAACGTTCTGCGAGGTAGCCAGACAATCCTAACAAACGAGCGACCACCACTGCGAGATCATCCCAACACAATCGTGTGAAATGATTCAATAGATCAATGTCGGAAGTACACGATTGTGGCCACGCTCCGCTTCTATTTGCTTCCCATAATCTCGATCCACTTTAATAATTTACATAATATTTGTTCTTCTGTTATTCCATACAGTATACATATTATAAGAACTTTGCGATTAAATAGAATTGGTTTTTCTAAGCATTATGTGTGTGTGATCTATTATATCAATACAAACATTTGTAAAAACCTCAAAGACAATTTAAAATATCATGATATTGCTATATACTACCATACTAACAATGTTTTATATTATATCCATATAAGCACAGAGGTGTCGCGAATTTTTGCTCGAATGTACTGAATAGCGACTGTATCGTATAGGAGTCACGTACACTCCCCTTCGTGTAAGGCAACTCTTGAGATGTTTACTTTATAAATCCACAACAATGACCACTGCATCAATATATATTTTATGGCGCAATATCGCTTGAATCTCGACGCGGTGTCTAGTTAATGTGTATTGTATTCAAGTAATTTTCCTTGATCCCAATTTTTTTTGAAATATACATTTTGTGTTTTTTATCTACAATTTAGCAACATGACTCAGTTAGCAACTAGAATATTATGTTACAAATTATTTTATTTTAAATAGAAGTAGCTAGAAATGCAATTAAATAATAGACAAACTATTCAGTTATATGTTATTTGCATGTTTGTATGAATTTGAAACGATAATTTCACATACTGTTTTGAAAATACCAAGTTAATGTTTAATAATTTCATGCTGTTTATAGTACCTCGTATTCTAATAATTATAGGAAATTTTGAGCTAAGTTGCGAGTTTATGACGTAGTTGAGTTGAACCTTATATTCAGTAACCTTATTTATGGTTGAGTATGAGGTTTTTTTTATTCAGCACATTAAAAGATTACTTAAGGAAATACTTTTTAATCATATATAAAATATAATTTATAATATTCTATACTGGGTAAGCCAAACTAGATAATAATTGATATTCAATATTATATAGTATATAAAGAGCTTTTTTTTTTTTTTTTTTTTTTAATAACAGAGCGGGCAACCGAGCAAGTGGGTCACATGAGGCAACGCCACTGCCCATGAGCATTCACAAAGCTGTTAAAGCTTTTGTGGAGCTGTTGCCGGCTTTCGGAGGTAGTTATAAGCTCTCTTTTTAAATATATTTATATCAAACGACTGT